>NW_021318534.1:2977444-3027392 GCF_001605985.2 Dendrobium catenatum
GGGGTTCCACACGGTTGCTCTGGCGAACTCGCACCTTAGTACCATCGGATTCAAGGCTTGTCTCGAGGTAAGTTCACCAAAGAAGAAGTCTCTTTGGTGTCAAAGGACCCGGCGACTCCGCCGCACCGGGGAAGGTGGAAGTGATTTTGTAAGGGCTTCTCCGCCTAGCCGTGGGGGCTAAAGGAGAGACACTTGTGTTAGTGCAATACTTAGGGGGTGCCTCCAAGGAGTGGACATAGGTCAAGGTTTGACCGAACCACTATAAATCTGGTGTGTTCTTTCTTTTTACTGTTTCCGCGTTTTAATTTCCGCACTTTGATTGTGGTGATTTGGATTGTATTTTGGATTTAAAGTTTTCCAAATTCACCTCTCTCTTTAATTAGCTTGGGACTAAGTTCAAGAGGGCCTAACATCCCTAATGATCTTTCAGCTTGGAGGTGTCAAAATAGTTATGAATAGGGTAGCAAGAATAGCGATACAATACATCAAAACCTCCCTATGCGCATGTTCGATCATGGATGGAAGGCTGGGATTTGCAAATTTTAGACCCGCCCGGTTCTTCAAAAACTGCCTGATTCGGCAGTTCCCCGGTTAAACCGAGTTTTGTAGCAATTTATGGCCAGTTTCAAAGACAACCAATTCTAGCATGAAACTAGACAGCCCACCGGACCAGTTTGCGGTTGAACCGGTTGAGATCGGCCGGTCCGATTTTTTTTATAAAACCATGCAAATTTGACTAAAAAATAAAAAATATAAATTTAAAGTAAATCTTGTATGACATTTATATTTTTGACGTTAAATTTGTCCATAAATTTTTATGGTGACTCCATTAGGGATAAACTTCTCTCTCCATCTTTATTTAAGACTAAATTTTTTAAAAATGCATATAAATTTAATTAAAAATAGATTTAATTAAATATTTAGGCAATTAGATTTAATATAGACTCAAGCTCTAGATTATAAATTCTAAAGTGGTTTCTCTTTTTTGTTTAAAGTCCTTTCATTCATGTCTCTATTTAAATCTAAATTCAAATTAAGTTCATATGTTCTTCCATTATCCACACACAAGAGCCTTTGGATAAGTGTCCTTATTTAATATTCTTTTAAAAACTAAATTCAAATGAAACTTCAATAATCTCTTTAAAATTCAATTTATGTTTGTATAGGTTGGGTCCACTTAAAAGTTAGAAATTCTGATCAATCTCAGTTTAATCTTACTTTAGAGATTCAGTAAACTTTACTTAATATGTTCTTCAGACTTATATCTAATTTTAGTTAGAATTCATGAAATATGTGAAAGGAGTAATCTCTACATAAATGGAGTATGAACTGTGTAAAGAAAGGTTTGCTACTTCCCCTGAAAAGAAAAGAGTTTGAGTAAAAGATTTTAGATCTAAAAAATTGGCAATGGTGAGAAATCCTCAAAGTGAGCCAATGGGACCATTATCAATTTGGTCATAGATATAATCATTCTAATGATCAAAGGTATAGAGTTCCAAACCCTGAAAGATATAATTCTATTCTATCTTCAAAATTGGTAACACTAAAATTTGAAGCAAGCAAAGTCTCCCATCAATCCTTGGCTCATCAATCTCCAAGGGTTGGCCAATATTATTTGTAAGGTAGTAAATCAACTTCGATTCTGATATGGTAAGATTGAAACGAATGATTCAATCAAAATCATTATCCATTGAGAAGATGGTTTTGTAGCCTAAAATAGTCGCCACTTCTACTGCATTTGTTGTCAATAAATAAGGTGCATTAGAAGAAAGGAGAAAGCATATTAGAGATAAAGAAGTAAATTATTTAAAGAAAAAATACATCTTGGTTGCCCAGTAGAATGTTTTGGGAATATCTATAGAGGAAATGATGAATAATTTTAAAGAAAGCATCCAAAAAATAGATGAGCAAGAGTCAATGAAATAATAGGTTTAAATGGTTTAGATGAGGAAATGATTGAATGTGTATTCATAGTGGATACACGATCTTCTACCCAAAAAGACAAAAAGAAGACAAAGATAAATCCAGTAGATATAGAAAATATAGAGGAAGATGATGATGCTGAAGAATATGTCACTAATCTTATTAGCAGACTTCTATATTAGCTAAGTAAAAAAATGGAAGAGTATATGGAGGCTATGGCCACTCTGCAAAAAAAAATTCCTTTTACTAAATCCCATATATATTCTACTCCAATCAAATATGTGCAACATTACAATAAATCTAAAGAGGTAATGAAGGAAAATAAAATTGAAGTTCTGAAGTCAAGAAAGGAGACAATACAAATAGTTAACATAAAGAAAATGATAGAACAACAAGTCAACGAAGCTCTAGCACAATCTCGGGGTACCTCATATGTTCTAAAGGGTAGACTCTACCCAAAAGAATATGACTTAGTGCCTTATCCAAAAGGGTTTGTGACACCTACAATTAAACGTTTTGATGGAATGGGAAATCCACAGCAACACTTAGCCCACTATAGTGCTAGCTGTTATAATGCAGGAAAAAGTGATGCTCTACAATTTTGATAATTTGTAAGTAGTCTATCTAGCATTATCTTTAAATAGTATACTAATAAATCCAATGAGTCGGCATAAGACTTTGCTGATTTAAAAAGATGTTTGTAAAAAGTTTAGTTGTAGCACATCATTGTGTAACAATAGGGGATCTAGTTGTGTAAAAGCAAAAACCCGATGAAAGCTTGGTTGACTATATCCTTAAATAGAGAAACATCAGTATGAAATATGAACCTAAGCTTCAAGAGTAGCATGCTTTAGAAATTTTGTTAAAGAATATTCATGGTCTAATTGCTTTCTTACTTAAAGGGTTCAAAATTAAAACTTTTGAGAAGGTTTTGAGTAAGGCCTATAATCTCCAAGAGGAGATATCTAAATTAACTCTCTTAAAAGATAAATCACCTATAAAAATGAAAAGAATAAAACCTCAGAAGGTTTTTGAAAAGAAGTCTGGAATAGTATCTGCAATTGATAAGGGTAAGTAGCCAATGAAAATTCAGATATAAATTTTAGGTCTTCCTTTATAGTATCAATAGTATAATAAACCTCATAATGATCAACAATTTAGAACTAAACCTTACTACATTGTAGAATAAGATAGATAAAGATTTGAGGCACTTATTAATAGAAACTACTCATTCAAAAGGGAAGTCATTAAGAGAATCTTCAAGAATCTTCTAAAAAAATTGAATTCAAATTGCCTGAACCAAATAAGTTGAAATATATGGGCAAAGTGGGGCAACCCATTTATTTCCCATATCATCGGATGACCAATCATGATATAGAGGATTGTATAACTTTCAAAGAATGGTTTGAAAGAAGTATTGAAAATGGATCGGTCATAATACCCAAATAGTATTTATCTGGTTCTAATCAGTGAACCACTAAATTCATATTTAGTTAACCTTCCACATTATTTTTAAATCTAAAATTTGAGGATGAATGTGATATACCTTTATCCCAATGGTCTATGAAAATTATAAATAAATTGTTTCATTCTTCTGCTCAAGTATCTAAAGGAGTGTAGAATCCCATTCAGGTTGATTTGGTAGCTCTTGGAGAAGCAGTTCAGAATAAGGTTTCAATTAAATAAATTAAGAAAATATCAGGTGTTCAGTCTTCAGTAGTTCAAAAAGTGGAAGCAAAAAATAAAAGCAATAGTGTGTGAAAAGTAAAGTTATAATTTCTTCAAATTGAAAAATAAAATATCATGTGTCTCTTATATTGTATGATTTCTATTTCATCACTCCAGGGACTGAAAAAATAATGAAGAATGAGTATGTGTACATTTTTTTATCTTTGGGGATGAGGATACAAATGATAAGATAAATAGTGCAATTGAAAATAAATCCAAAGAATAAAAAATAAACTTAGATGAATTAAAATAATCTCTCTAATGTTTCTTTGGTTGTTATTCCCTTGACTTTGATATTCAAGGTGATCCTATCTGTATAGAAATTGAGATGTTTGAGTCTAAAAATTCATCAGATGAAGCATTTAAAATAAATAAACATTTAGAATCAAAAAAATCAATTGTCTCTTCCTTCTTCTTTTTTTGAAAATGACATCTTGCATTAAAAGGAAATAGTTCTTACAAGCAACTTAAAGGAAAACAAATAATCATATTCCTTCTTTAACAAAGACAATAAAGAAGAACAAATGATAAAAGGATTAAAGATATCCCAAAGAAAACACCCACATAAAGCATAAGTAACATATAAGTGAGCCACTTTAATACAAGCTCTAGAAGAATGATGAAAGATTATGTTATTGAAATTATGTAAGAATAAAAATTATTTCTTCCAAAAGCCTTCTTGTTGCCATTTTGAAGTCTTTATTGAGTCTTGAATCATCTTAATGATGTTAATATTATCTCTCTATATAGTAACACCTTTATATTCAAACATCTACTCTTAAAGATATTCTCTTATGACAAAAATAGCCTCAAATTTTAATAGGGAAATATGCCAATTCTTTATTTGTTTACCAAAAGCAATCATAAATCTTCCTTTATGATCTCTTATGACTCCACCAATTCCTGCAAAGTTAGACTTCAATATAGATGCTTCAATATAAATTTTAATCCAATCTAGTGGTGGGGAATGCTAAGTATTTGATGACTCCAAATGGAAATGAACATCTTGTAGTTAAAACAATTACAACAATAATAGAAATAGGAACAACTGGACCACCATGCCTAATGACATTTCAGTTTTTCCAAGAGAAAAATAAAACAATACAATAAAGATGAACCAAATTGGATTAATCTTCATCAACCTTCGAAGTAAAAAAAATATAGTCAATCATAGTTTGAAATAATAGAACATTACAACCCCATTCTCTCAGCTTCATAATGATTTCAATAACAACTTTACATTTGACTAAAATATATAGAAAATCTTCAACTTCTAGACAACCTCTAAAACATGATGTAAGTGGGGTAAGATTTCTATAATTCAAAAATTCATTTGTAGGAAGAGCATTCTTACTCAATCTCCACCAACCCATTTGCACCTTCAGCTTGAGTTTAAGTTTTAAAATCCACTTCATGAAAGCAACAACCTCTTTATATTCATGATCCAGCCTGACTTTATAAGTTAAAGCAGTAATGGATTTTCCATAATATTGATACATAAGTTACATTTAATATTCAGTAATATCATGAAAATTTTGAACCTTCGTTACTATATTAAAAATATTATATTGAAAATACTTCTGAAGCTCTCAAGAATTCTAGCTATTGTCCGATAATAAGAACTGCTTAACATTTTTATCCTGTAATCCCACGATCAAAAAAGGATAGCCATTTGTTTAGACTTCTTTCAAATATCCAACATCATTGAGAATGCTAACTTTATTACCCTTAGATATTTTCCATCTAATGATATATTTAAGAAATTTATCACCTTCAACCAATATATACCAAGTAGAAGAATCTCCCCTTTTTATTTCAGCATTCAAAACACCATCTCCATATTTTGTAATAAGGTTACGATAGAGTAAGGTAGAAGGGTCTTGAAAAACCTCCAAGACAATCTAGCTCTTAAGGGGCCTAACTTATTTACAACCGAATGAACTCCTAACCCTCCAAAAGATTTTGGTTTGCAAACTTCCTCCCATTACACATAATGCAAACCATTTCTACCTTTGTCTTTATGCCAAATAAAATTTCTACATAACTTGTGTAAATCACATAACAATCCCTTTGACACCAAAGACTAAGAGGATAGAAAAATTGGAAGTGAGAACAGAGAAGAATTAATAAGAAAATTTTCACCAGCTAAAGAAAGACATTTGTTTCCCCAAGCATTTAACATTTCCAATGCATGATCAAAAAAGATTTGAAAATCTATCACCTTCAACCTTCTAAGAACAATATTCACTCCAAGATACTTCATTTCTTTGACAATTTTAAATCCAAACATTTTGGAAATTTTTCTTTTCCTTGACATTTCCATAGATTTACCAAAAAGAATAAGAGATTTATTATTATTTACCTTTTATTTTATCCAACTATAGTAATCAGTTATAATTCCTTTCATAACATTGGCAGCTTGGAAATGTAATTGAAAACAACATCACATCATCAGCATATAATAAATGGGATATTTGTTCAGCTTGTGGAGCCACTTTGATACCTAACTCAGCACCTCTTTGAAAAATATCATTGGATAAAATTCGAGAGAACATAATAAAAAGATACAAAGACAATGAATAACCTTGTCTGAATCCACTCTAAGATATAATCCATTTAGAATTCCTTCAACTAATAAGAATAGAGAACCTAGCATTTGGGCACATTCCACAATAAGATTAGAAAACTTGATAGGAAAACCAAACCAATTTAATGTCTTAGATAAAGATAGTCATCCCATGCTATCATATGCTTGTTCCATATCAACATTGATTGCCATTAGACCCTTCTTTGAAATAGAAAATCTAAATTTCTTAAAGATTTCTTGAGCCAAAAGATAATAATTTGACAAAGGTCTTCCTAGAATAAATGCACCTTAATCTTCAATAATGATTTTTTGGAAGACACCACGTCAATCTATTCATTAACATTATTGCTGCCACCTTGTAAATAGTTTGAAACAAACTTATGGGTCTGAAATGAAAAGGATCAATATGATTTTTGATCTTAGGGATTAGCACCATTAAGGTGTCCTTCCATAAAGAACTATTAATACAAGTTTTCAAAAAACTTTAAATAGCTTTTTAGTTGTCATCCTTAATAATATTCCAAAAGAATTTAATAAAGGAGGAAGTTATCCCATCGGATCCAAGAGATTTTTTATTACCCAGCTGATGCACCAGTTCAACAAATTCTTCAAAAGAAAATTATGCATTCAAATCTATACTATCAGCTTCTTTAATTTTCTAACCACTCAAATCTTCAGGCTAACCTGTCACGTTGCAACTTCTATTTCTCCATTTAGTTTTGAAGAAACCAAAGAAATTTACTTCAATATCTTCTTGATCTTCAACTAATAAACCATTAACATCTTTGATTTGCTTAATATAATTACCATTCTTTTTTGTTGAAGCATAGTTGTGGAAAAAATTAGAGTTTGCATCTCCTTCCTCTATCCAATTCACTTTTAGCTCTTTGATTCCACCATGTTGCTAAATGAACCAAAGTAATATTAAATTCATGGACTTTGCTTCTAAGTAAATTTAATTTAAATGTATCAATTCTACCCCCATCAGTTTCTTTCAGCTAAAGATTAACTAATTCCTTATTTAACTCATTTTTGATAACATTCAAGTAAGATTTAAAATTTTTCATCTTATCATCTGCTAAATGACATATTCCGACACCATCTAGTGTAGCCCATTATGAAGAACATTAAAGATATAGTTTATTTTAAATGTCATAAAAAGGGACATAAGAAAAAGTAATATAAAGCCCAAATTTTATTGTTAGAGGAAGAAGAAGATGATATAAGGGAAGAAATTGTTGATGACAAAGTTAACGAAATGCATGATGGATGAAGATATAAATCAACCTATAGGATGAAAGTTCATGAGGGTTGTGAAACCCTAAAGAACTAGCCCGATGTTAACCAAGAGGGGGTGAATTGGTTATTTTATAAATTATGTAGTGAAAAAGTACTTCTTTAAAAACTTTTTAAACCCACACATGATAATCAATTCAGTAGATGTAGAAATAGTAAATTGTGCACGATTACTAAGTAATGATATCCACCCAAATATATGATACAACTCAAGAAAGGAAGAAATACATAATAAAATAAAAATTGACTATAATCCTAGTCTACTTAGTCTTGAGCTAATCAAAATTGTAAGTAAACGGTGGACTGATTTCCTGAAATGTTAGTACACACAAACACAAAACAAAATATCATAAAAATAAGAGAAAGCAGTAACTAACACAATAATATTTGTTATCATTAAAATCACAGTGTTTGAATCAGGTTTATAACAGAGCAAACCAACTCAACACTATAAGATACTGATAATATATAAGACTGGAGATTGCATGAAGAGAAGCATTTTCACCACTATTATCAGATGTAATAATAAAAATTTCACCTTAATAATTGTTGGTGTAGTACAATGAATGTAGTAATACAAACACTTTCAAGAGCTTACCATAACTAGAACCCCGCCCAAAACTATATTTAGCAAGTTGGTTAGATGATACATCATTGCTTATAACATATATATGCCTAATATAAATTAAGATAGATGGTTATGAGGATCATGTAAGGTGTGATGTGATTCCAACAGAAATAGGACACATACTTTTAGGAATACTTAGCTCTTTGAATTTAATGAGAAAATCTTTTAACTCCATTAATTTAACCTAGCTGAAGGAGTAAGGAAAACTCCACCACATATTTTATTACAACCAACACATTATATACCTACATTAGCCATTCAACCTGCACATCTCCAACATAAATTTCCTATGCTTCATTTGAGTATGATTAAAACATCACCATTTATGGAAATACTTTATAGTTGTAATTCAAAGAAATAAATTCTTCTTAATAGCAATATCACTAGAAAAACTTTAAAATCACCCTTTGATATAGTTTATGGATTCACTCCTAAGACATCAATTGATCTTGCTAAGATCCCCACTTATACATTTTCTAATTTTATATTTACATTTGTGCAAGATTTTTAAAGCCTCTATAATAATGCAAGGAAGAAATTAAAAAAACTAAACTCAAGAACACTTAGTCGAGTTTAACAAAAGGACCTTAATTTCTAGTGAGAGAAGCTCCCGTTTCTAATGAGAGAAACCTCTGATTTTTTTGAATTCCTATTTTCCCGCAAAACAACTGCTCCTCCGATGATAGTGGAGGGCCATCGGCCTCCATCCTCCGGCATCGGAGATGGTCGAATCTCTTCAACTTCTACTATTAGAATCCTTGCACACTCTCATCAAGGTTTATCTCTCCTAGCTTTTGGTGACACTAACATGGTGTTTTATCATGAGACTACTCTGAGGTTTAAAACTGGTAAACCTTTGGTGATCAATGAGGGAGGGCTTGTTCCTTTTAAAAAACAACTGGATTGTGTCGAAAAGGGAAAGAAGATCCTAATGGAAGTATTAGATATTTAAAATACATCCAACCTTCAAAGAGATGATAAGATTGATTCTACATCATTCAGTGGTGCGTTTACGGAAGATGTGTTAAAAGCTAAACAAGGATCCTCGTCTGGTGTTCCTGAATTTGAAGGTAGAAAGGAAACCTCCACCGCTGGTGTTGGATATCTGAATTCTGCTTTTAAGTTAGATGCTTCAGCCTGGGAAAAGTTATCTGTTAATATGATTGTTCAAGGTGCACAACAGGACAAGGTGGATTTGGAGAAAGTTCATGAATGTGTCTCTGTAAACTTGGGTATTTGCATAGCTGTTGAGGAACTAGAACCTGTTAACCCCCCACAATTGAGCAAGATGATTATTAATGCTTAGAAAATGAAGGCAATTTTTAAACCTATTGATTTCGATTATGGAGAAGATTTTTATAAAAATGGAGTGGTAAAACTTCATCTCCAAAGTGAGGTGGAAAATACAAACAAATTACATAAATCTTTGGTGGTTAAGGTATTCGGTGACAATGTTCCTTATCATATCATTGAATGGGAATTAAGGAGACAATGGAATCAGTTTGGTAGGTTCCACATGACCTTGCTTGGAGGGGGATGGGTTTTATGTACTTTTGAAGATCCAAATGCTTTGGAATCCATTCTAACTAGTGGTCTTTGGTATGTGAATGGAAATATCATTGGACTGGACAAATGGTCTCCTGTTTTTCATCCCTCATCCTTGAGAGGGTTGATGGCTCCGATATGGAGTAGGCTTCCTAATCTTCCTCTGAAAAGTTGGGATAAAATAAATGTCTGTAGGATTTCTTTGAAGGTTGGAACTCCATTTTTTATTGATGATAACATGTTCCTGTGGGGAAGGAGGGAGTTTGCTAGAATCTGTGCAAGAATCAAACTTGAAGATAAATTGTTATTGGGAGTTTGGGTGGAAGGAGACTCCAGCAAGTTTTATTAAAAAATTGAATATGAAAGAGTCCCAAACATTTGCTTTAAATGTGGTAAGATTGGGCATTTGGAAAAAACATGTTCTGAGGTTTATTTGGAATCCAATTTAGATTCTAATATAACTAAAGAAAAATCTTTAGAAGGCAGGGTAGTTTCAATAAATGCAAGCTCAAAGGCTGATTCAACAGAGAAAGAAGCTAGCAAGGTCAACAAGGATAGTTATGGCCCGTGGATTCATGTGGATTATGGGAAGAAGAAATTTAAAAGCTATAAATTTAACAACAACTGGTCTTGATAGGTGGTGAATGAAAGGAAAATAAATGAGGAAGGTATTGTTTTGATAAGCCAAGGTGAGAAGGATGATGTCATTTCTAATAAGGAAAATTCGGGCAAGGGCAATTCTGAAGTTTGGGTTGAAGAGCTACATTTGGAGGTAAATCATGTTCCTTCTAGTAATAGTGAAGTTACCACAATCTCAAAAGTTACAAGAAAAGACATTGGTAATTTTTCTGCTTGTATCCCAAGCATTATCAATCAATTTGAAATTTTAAATAATTTGGTGGAGGAAGGGGAATTTGTATGCCAAGAGAATGAAGTTTTAGTGTCTCCCAAAACTTCAATTTCTATTCCTGCTTGTGGTGAGGATGCATTAGAGGTAGATACAGAAGTTAATGCTACTCGGTTTAACAAGTCTGGAGATGGGTCTAGTAAGGTGAAGAAAAAAGGGTCTAAGCTACTTAAAGGCTTGGAACCCATTAAATTGGTGCCAAGAAACAGGAGATTGGATGGAGAGGTAAAGGAAAGGTTGGGGAACCTTTACCCCTTAGATCATTAATGTCTTCCATTGGATTTTGAAATTGTAGAGGAGCTAGAAAGAACAAAGCTTCTCTATATATGGAGGAGTTCATAAGGGATCATGGGGTGTTCTTTCTTGGTTTGGTTGAAACTAAATTGACTGCGATTGATAAGAAGACAGTTAATATGTTGATAGGTGAAGAACGAAAATTTTTTCACGTTCCTTCTGAAGGTTTATCCGGAGGTATTTTGGTGTTATGGAAGCACAACATGGCTTCATTCAACATTTCGGAAGCTTCTTCCCAACTTATTGTAGGTGAACTAAAAGTGATCAACAAAGGCTTATGGAGAATTGCTACTGTTTATGGGAGCAAGGATGTTTATAAAAGAAGATCCTTATGGGAAAGGTTGGAATATCACATGTCAAAAGACATACCTATGGTTGTAGGAGGTGACTTCAATTGCTTGTTGTCTAAGGAGGAGAAAAAAGGCAGCATAAAATTTGTTTTTTCCCTTGGCCCAAAGGAAATGAAAACCTACAGTTCAATGAAAACCTACAGTTCTTATAATGATTTACATGAAGTTGCAAGTGTTGGTCCCAAGTATACCTGGCACAACAATAAAAAAGGTGCTGAAAGGATTCTTGAAAAGTTGGATAGATGTCTCCTTAATTCAGTGGCTTTGAATTCTTCTCATCAGTTATTGGTGAGACATTTAGCTAGAATTGCTTCTGATCATAGTCCAATTTTGTTAAATTTGTTGGAGTTTAAACCTTCCAATAAGAAGTTGATCAGATTTGAAGAAGTTTGGGCATCTATTCCAGCCTTTATGGCTATGGTCAGAAAGTCATGGAGGAAAAAAGCTTATGGTGATCCCTCTCAAGCTCTTAATCAGAAAATGAAAAGGACTCTAAAGGACTTGTATTATTGGAGCAAAGCTAAATTCAAGGCATTAAATCATTCAAAAGAGGTATTGAAAGAAGAAATTCTGAAGTTGCAAGACAAGGAAGCAGAGGTCGAATTTCTTTTAGAGAAAGAGAAATGGATTTTGAAGTCAAAAATTGATGATTTGAATTCTTCATTGGCTCGAATCAGCACTTGGTGGAAACAGCGAGCTAAGGTTAAATGGCTTGTTGAGGGAAATACAAATTCAAGATTCTTCCAAGCATATGCTAGTGCTAGGAGGAATATAAACTACATCAACCAAATTAAAGATGAACACGATTTGATTGTTGAAGATCAGCAATAAGTTGAAGAAGTACTATTCCATTACTTCAAAAATAATTGGAGAGATAGGAGCTGCTCACTGGAGGGGTGGCCAAAACTGTTGAAGACTTTGAATGAAGAGGATAAGAAGATGCTGAGTAAAGAGTTTTCTTTTGATGAATTATAGAAGGTTATCAAGGATCTTGGAAGGAATATTGCTCCGGGACAAGAAGGTGTGTCTTATACTTTCTTTAAATATTACTGGCACATCATCAAGTATGGCTTGTGGAATACTATGTGACATTTTTTCATTAATGGGAAGATGAAGGAAAGTTGGAAAGATACTATTATAGTATTGATTCCTAAAGGCAAAAATCCATTGTCTCCATCTAATTTTAGACATATAAGCCTTTGCAATTTGGTTTATAATATTGTTGCAAAGATGCTTTTAAATAAATTATTGCTTGTTTTTTCTAAGCTAATTTCAGAAGAACAAGTGGCTTTTTTGAGGGGAAGGTAGCTCTCGGATCATGTATTGGTAGCTCAAGAAATTTTCTACAAGTTTAGGCATTCTAAATCTTCTAAAGGTTTTGTTTCATTCAAGATTGATATGGAGGAAGCATATGACAATATGGGATGGCCTACATTGGTTAAAATAATGGACTATTTCAGTTTTCCTATCAAGTTTGGTAATCTAATCTTTGATTTTATTTATAGTCATAAATTTTCATTATTAATTAATGGGATCTTCTCCAATTGGATCGAAGTTAAGTGTGGATTTCATCAAGGTTGCCCGTTATCTCTCTTCTTGTTTATTATGTGTGCTCAACTTCTCTCAAATGCTTTGCTACAAAAAGGTAATTCAGTCAGGATTGGTATTTCTCCCAGAGGGCCTAAAGTTTCTCATTTACTTTATGCTGATGATATAATCATATTCTCTGAAGCAAGTATTAAGGAAGTCAAATTCATTCTTATGGATTTTTATGGAAGGACGGGACAAAAGGTGAACATCTATAAATCTGGAATTCTATTTGGGAAATCACTGAGAAGAAAGAAGAGAAAAGCAATATGTAGAATCATGGAATTTAGGGAAGTCGAGGAATTTTCTTATTTAGGTATTAAAGTGGCATTAAGGAGGATGGTGAGAGCTGATTATCAATTTATTTTAGACAAAGCCTTGAGTGTTTGAGTGTATGGTGCGGCAAATTAATATCCTTGGCTGGTAGAGTTACTTTGGTGAAATTGGTTTTGCTCTCATTCCTTACCTTTCACTCTACTCTTTCCTTGGTTCCAAAGTATGTATTGAATGAGATTGATAAGTTGTGTAGAAGCCTCATATGGAACAAAAGGGATGGAAGTGCGGGTCTTCACTATGTAAGTTGGGATTTCATGTGTAGGCTGAAAAGAATGGGTGGTCTTGGAATTAATTCCTATTCTAAGAAAGCTTGACCATTAAAAGCCAAATTGGCTTGGAGGTATTGCCAAGAAAGAAATTCTCTTATGCATAAGATTCTATTTCCAAAATATGGTCCTATTATATGTGAAGATTTAGCTACTAATGGAGGCTCGGTGGCCTTGAAATTACTATGTAATGGAGGTGAGTTTCTTAAGCCTGTAGTTAGATGGAAGATTGGTAATGGCGGATCAGTTCAAGCCTTTAAAGAAATATGGTCATTGGATAAAAGCATTGATAATTGTCCTACATTTGTCAATTCAATGGGAGTCTATATTCAAACAGTTGACAAGTTTATTTGTAATGGAGGATGGAATGTCAGGGAGCTTCAAAACTACATTGGTGAAGAGATTGTAAAACTGATTACTTCCATTCAATTTTTGACAGATAGTGAAGTTGATCAATTGGAACCCATTCATAAACTTTCTAGAAGGATGATTTCTGCTCTAGCCTCCGAAGCAATGGAAGATGATTATACAGTTCAGGTAGCTTGGAATTGGGTTGGAAAGGCAAAGCTAAATCCAAGGATTGAATTCTTTTGGAGGAGGGTTCTTAATAAGGTGATTCCAATATATCAATTTTTGTGTTATAGAAGGTTACAAGGATATGATAAATGCCCAAGAGGATGTGAGGCGGTGGAAGACATTGAGCATATAGTTTTTGGCTGCAGGAAATTAATCCAAGTAGTGGATTACCTAAACATATGGGGTTTCAATTTTCCTAGTTTCTATTCTCTTCAAGATTGTTGTAGATGGTTGGATACACAATGTCAATGGGTGGTAAATCTCTTTTGCAACACAGTTTATTTGTCTTGGAAAGAAAGGAATTTGTACGTTCATGAAGGAAAAAGTTCCATCCCTATGATAATTGCATCAAATGCTATAAGTTATTCTACAGTTTACAAGTCTTTCAGCTATTTTAATTCTGGTATCGGGGATGTTAATCAACCTTTGAGGTTGTTCAATTGTTAGTATCCTCCTCCACCTGATTGGATTAAAGTTAATATAGATGCTTCCCTATTTAACTACTATAAGGCTAGAATTGGAGTAGTTTTTCGAGATCACCAGGGGAGGTACTTGTTGGCTTTTGGCAATGCTTCAGTCCACTGGGATTCAGCTTCTCTAGAACTTCAGGCTATTCTTTTGGTCAACAAGTGGTAAAGGATTGGATGTTTGATTACAAAGGCTTAATCATTGAAGGATATAATAAGAATGTTATCAAATTCATTAAGGAAATGGTGGATAAAAGAGAGAACGAGTTGAGATATCTTTCTTTTATTAAGGATTTTCATTTTGTTGTTTTTAATTGTGTTGATAGGGAGAGTAACAAGTTAGCAGATATTTGTGCTAACTATGCTTGTATTAGTTCTTTCCTTTGGGATGATGTAGGTATGAATAAGATCCCTCCTTCTTTATCAATTTGTTAAAGAAGGAGTCAGATGCTATTAGGATGTAACTCTCATTTATAGTTTCTTAATAAAATTTTATTGCTTTTGGTTTAAAAAAAGAAGCAATTAAAATCTATAAATATAAAATTTGCTAAATTTAGAAATAAAAAAATAAGAATTTTAAAGAGTTCAATATTGGGGATCATAGCTAATAAGAATCCATCCTGAGAGATGTCCTTCCACTCAATTTAGAAAAGTACAAGCTAGAACATGTGGGTCATTGAGATTATTAGAAAAAATATCTTGAATGCATATGTTATTGAATTGCCAAAATGTATGCTTATCAGCCCTAATTTTTAATGTGAAATATTTTATATCATATAAAGGAGTTATCCAACCTCCAAATGAAAAGGAAACTTCTTTTGTAGGAACACCAAACTATTCTTTACATGAGCCAAACTGATACTCAATTTTCAAAGTGAGCCGCATTTTTCCATATGAGTAGGATCAGCTATGTGGTCATAGGTTCTTATTGAGGTGGAGAGAAACAACCAATTGAGGGCATTTGGCGTATAAAAGAGGATTAGAAGAAGCTAGTACCAAACCTAGCAGTTAACTTCTTTGACTTTAGCTCTTTATAGAAAGGTTCTTTGGGATCCAAGGAAACTAATGTAGCACATGAAAGTGGTCAAATTACTAGAGAAAACACTATAAGAAAAATTGGTATTTCTAGAGACCAAAAATTATGAATCTACATTTTAATATTTTATGAGTTTAGTCTTATATGTTTGTGTAACTTCATATTTTTTGGGGTTGTAAGTGTTATGTGAATATCATATTACTGTGTTTTGCTTTGTTAGTAATCATTTTGTTATCTCTAAGTCAAGTCCAAGATAGCAAGGGCCAATCATGCTAGTGTATGAGTATGTATGGAGGTAGTTTCCAAGTGAGCCCATATAATAAAGCAAGAGGGGCTCGGCCCCTCCCTCTCTTTCCACTTTTCCTCTCATTTTATGTGTGAATGAAGAGATGTGTCTCTTCAGTAGAATTCAGTTGTATAAGCATTCCTTTGTATTGAAATGAAGAGTTATGTTTGTTCTTATACATTTTGGAGTAAATTCCAAAGAGGCTATAAATCTTGGTCGCTAGCAATCCTTAATTCTATGTGATATCCTTGAAAACCTACTTTGACGAGTAGAATTTTTTTTATAATTAATGCACTTTATTTATTGATTTTTTTTTGTGATTGTGATATAGTGTGTAATCCATCAATTAAAAAAAGCCAATTATCTCCCTCTAACTCCAACTCTAATCCTTCCTATTAGAATCAGCCAAGAAATCTATCTTGGCATGATTGTTCCTATTCCTCTTATTATTTGACAAACAAAAACTCCATAAAATTCAAAACATCTTCAAATCCTCAATTCTCATTCCATACTTCAATAACTATAAAATATTTAGAATTTTTATAGTAAAATTTTTGGAGAATTAATTAAACCAAGTTTTATATCTTGTTTGTTATTTCTTCCCTCTAAGTTTTTCAATCAAATCTAAAACCACAAAGAATTTTAAGGACGAATCAAAAAATAAAGAGCATTATTTGAATTAGTAATAATGTGTTAGAATATTTAAACATATTTTTAAAATTAAAAGTACAAGCTCTTAAGGAAAATAGGAAACCACCAACACTTGAATATTTTATAAATCCTATTTTGTATCCAAAATTTTTATAACCCATGAAGAGACAAAGTAATTATAGAAGACTGAGAAATCCATTTCTTGGAGTTAAATATTATTCTTGTGGCATGTTTGGACATATAGCACACTCCTGTACTTTGAATAGAAAAACTCATTTGGTGTGAAAACCTAAGATGCATAAACCTAGATATATCATACATGCATCTAGTTTTAATTTGCCAAAAGGAGAACCCAAATTTGTTTGGGTTCCCAGGTCTAACATTTTATAGTTTTACAGGCACACTCTCATACAAGGCCTCATGAGAGCATTTGGTACTTGGATAATGGTTGCTCAAAGCATATAATTGGATATACTAAGAAATTTATATCGCTAGAAGCCAGAAGTGGAGGCAGGGTAACACTTGGAGATAACACCACTGGGAAGGTAGTTTGATTATATATGATTGGGAACTTTGAAAATTTTTCATTAAAAATATGCTACTTATAGAAGTCTTAAAGCATAATCTTTTGAATATTAGTCATCTATATGATAAAGAATACAATATAATTTTTTTTCTTACTAGTTCTATATTAAGCCTAAATAGTAATGATGTTTTACATGGATTAAGGGTAAATAATATTTATATGCTAGATTTCAATTGTATAAAAATTCATAATGCTTTATGTTTGAAAACTATTTTTGATGAGTCATGGCTATGGAATAGAAGACTTTGTGACTCTAGCATGAAAAACCTTAGGAGAATTATCCAAAAGAATTTGGTGAGAGGTATACCAAAACTAGACTTTACTAAGGGCCACCTTTACGATGCATGTCAATTAGGAAAATAGGTGAAGTCCTCTTTTCAGTCCATTAAGGATCTTAGAACTAATAAATCCTTAGAGATTTTATATATTGATCTTTTTGGACCTGTTGGAACTGTAAGTCTATGAGGAAATGTATACGGATTTGTTATTGTAGACAATTTTTTTAGATTTACTTGGGTTAAATTCTTATATCATAAGAGTGAATCATTTGAGAAGTTTAGAGATTTTTTAACTTAGATTCAAAGGAAACTATGATGTGAAATTTTAACAATACAAAGTGATCACAGTGATAAATTTGAAAATGAAAATTTTGAGGATTATTGTAACGAGAAAGGAATTGATCACAATTTTTCTGCACCTAGAACCTCTCAGCATAATGGGGTAGTTAGAAAAAAGAATAGAATATTAGTAGAAGCCACTCGAGCCATATTGGTAGAATATTTGCTTCCAAAATATTTTTGTGCTAAAGCGGTTAGCATTGCATTTTATATTCAGAATAGGGTGAACATCAAGTCGAAATTGAACAAAACACCTTATGAGCTTCTTAAAGGTAGAACACCTAATTTGTCATATTTATATGTTTTTGGATGTAATGTGTTCATATACAATATTAGAAATTCTACCTTAGAAAAATTTGATCTAAAATCAGATGAAAGAATTTTTTTTTGGATACTCTAATATTGGAAAATCTTATAGAGTATTTAATAAAAGAAACTTGGTAATTGAGGAGAACCACACATGTTGTATTTGATGAATCTAAAATTTTGGAAGAACCAAGTTTGGAAGAGAATGAGATAGAAAATAACTCCCAAAAGATTAAGAAGATTGCTTTGGATATGAAGCATGCGATAGAAAATCTGTTGCCTAGAGATTTGAGATTCCCTAAAAATCACCCAAAGGAATTGATTTTAGGTAAACCTAGCGAGGGTGTTAGGACTATGTATGGATTAAGCAAAAAAGTCAATCAATCTACATTTATTTCTATGGTAGAATTCATAAATGTAAATCAAGTACTTTTGGATGAATTTCAGATTTTGGCAATGCAAGAAGAATTAAATCAATTTGTGAGAAATGATATTTGGGAATTAATTGCAAAACCAAAGGATAAAGTGTATTTGACCTAAGTGAGTATTTAAGAATAAAATGAATGACTCAGGAGTTGTTGTTAGAAATAAGGCTAGATTGGTGGCTAAGGCGTATAATTAGTTGAAGAGATTGATTTTGAGGAGACTTTTGCCCCTGTATCAAGACTTGAAGTAATTAGCGTTTTGTTAGCCTTTGCCTGCTTTAAAGGATTCAAATTATTTTAAATGGATGTTAAAATTGTATTTTTAAATGTGGTGATTTAAGAGGATGTTTATGTTAAACAATATCTAGATTTAAAATTCAAAGTACCCAAATTATATTTTTAAATTGAAAAAGGCATTATATAATTGAAACAGTCACCTAGGGCTTGGTATGAGAGGTTGAGCACTTTTCTACTTGAGAGATCTTTTGAAAAAGGAAGTGTGGATACCACTCTCTTTTTGAAGAAATTGAAAGAGGATATACTTATTGTATAAATTTATGTTGATGATATCATCTTTGAATCTATAAATAAAAATCTTTGTGATGATTTTTTTAAAATAATGAATAGTGAATTTGAGATGAGCCTAATGAGAGATTTAAGTTATTTTCTAGGTTTTAGTAATAAGCAAATTGAGGAGGAAACATTTCTTAGTCAGTTGAAGTATATTAAGGACATCCTCAAAAGTATGAAATAGATAATACTAAACTTGTCAGTATACATATGTGTTCCTCAGTTCAGTTGGATAAGGACCCAAATGAAAAATCTATTGATCAAAAGAAATTTAGAGGGATTATTAGATCTTTGATTTACTTGACTGGTAGCAAACCCGATATTATGTTTAGTGTTTGTTTGTGTGCTAGATTTCAATCAGATCCAAAAGAATAACATTTGACAGCAGTGAAAAGGATTTTGAGATATCTCTTGGGAACTCAGAACCTAGGGATTTTGTATCCTAAGTTCAACTCTTCATTTGAAATAATTGGATATTCATATTTGGACTTTACAGGTTGTAGGGTTGCTAGAAAGACTACATCTGGAACATGTTAATTTATTGGAAATTCCTTAGTTTCTTGGTCCAGTAGAAAATAAAATTCTATAGCTCTATCTATTGCTGAAGCTAAATACATTGCCTTAAGAAGTTATGTGGTACAAGTTCTTTGGTTGAAATAATAGTTGATTGATTTAGGATTTATAATATGCACAATTCCAATTTATTTTGATAACACAAGTGTCATTTGTATTTCAAAAAATCATATTCAACATCATTTCATAAGGGATCATGTATCCTAAGGGGAAATTGAATTGAACTATATTTTAACTAAAAATCAACATGCAGACATTTTTACAAAACCACTAGCCTTTGATACTTTTAGTACATTAAGAATAAGGCTTGGTGTGATTGATCTGAATGCTTAACTAAAATTTTCTGCAAACTTGATATGTGTGTTTTCTATTTTATGTGCGTATTTGTGTTTGTGTTTTTTTTTTTATTTTGTGTAATTTTGAAATATTTTCACATTGGAGATTTCCTGTTTTTGATCAATCATGCAAATTTTTCTAAGTGTTCTTTTCGTATAGTATAAAATTATTTTTGTACTGTACGAATTCTAAAGCATGTCAATCATTGGTTTAGATTTATTGCATATAGTTTAGTTTTTTCAATACATATCGTACTGTACAATCTCCAGATCATCCCGGACGATATGTATTCATATGTACGTATATAGACAGTTATATGGACATAATTAGTTATTATAACTAATCATATATATGAACATGGAATTCATACATACGAATCACATATCATTCAATATGGGGGACGAATCAAATCGTTATTAAAATGATCTTAAATAATTGATCATCCCGGACGAACACCAGTTCATCTGTACGATCGTATGGTCAAAAAACCTGTACAAAAGGATGCCTCATAAATTATGTGATTATGAAAAGTCATTTCATTTTGAATGTATTCATTCGTACACACAAAATTTTTCTTCGTACGTACGAACCCATAAATCATACTATACGAATATATTTTCGTACGTACGAAAGATTATTTTTCTTTAAATAAATGGACTTTAAAACTCAAATTTCATTCACTTCAATAGCCTTTTCCAATCCTTCTCATCTTCCAATCCTTTAATGGCCAGTTCTAGCAAGAGGGGTAGACTCATCAAAGGTTCATCTTCCAGGAGTGAAGACGACAACTTTCTGTCCAAGACTAATGAGGAGTCATTTCTTAGGTTCGTTTTTACCAAGATCATACCCTCTAGAATCCTTCTCCAAGAAAATATTTACTTTCAAGTAATGCCTCTTTTTGCTATCACCCAATTTGCATTCATTTTACCCTGATTCATGTATACGATAAGGACACATTTCACTAATTTCTAGCCAACATGTCATTTAGCACTGACCAAAGTAGGATTAGATCTTATGTTCTAAAAAAGCGGGTTGAATAAATAAAGGAAGATTTGGGAACCTTATTGCAATTAAGGACTCAAGGAATTAGAGCCCACACTTTTACCTCTACTTCTGATTTTGACTAGATAGAAATAAATAAAGTGATTAAAGGGATTAAATAAGTGTGTCATTTTCCTAGGGTGTCCACTTTGAACCAAAATGTTAGGATCATCCAGCTTATTCTTAGAACCTCTATAATTCCTAAAGTTGGTGATCATATCAATATTACTCCTCTTCTTTTCACTGTCACTTTCCTTATCATAATTGGTCAACCTATAGATGAAGCCCAACTCATTATTGACTACATTCATGGGCTTTTTGAAATTGGTCATGTCTCTCATAAGAGAAAGAAGAATATTACTTTAGGACACCTAGTGACCTACATTCTTGAGAAGAAGCACAAATCTAGTTCATCCTGATCCTTATCTTGAATTGCCTATCTACTTCACCGATGCTTCATTCCGAGCACTTTTTGGAAGATATGATACACGTGAGAATTTTGAGGAAGAAGGAGGAGCACCTGCACCTGCGCCTGCGCCTGCTTATGAACCTGACTTTCAGGAGATGGTCCAACAATTTGACAGACTAGAGAGTCATTTTGATCAGCACTTTGATCAAATACAGACTCATCTACACCAGCAGGATGCTCAATATCAGTAGGACATGGGTTGGATTCAAAGTCAGTTCGAATCGGTGAACACCAATATAACTATGATGAGTAGCTATTTTTCCTTCTTTAACCAGCCACCTCCTACAAATCAGGGCCCCTCATATTTTTTTTTTATAGAAAGAAAAAACATGCATTAATCAAAAGAACAAAGATTATTCCTCTTTCAATAATCTAACAAAAGAAGGAGAAATCTTATTCATGCTAATATCTTCCCAAACAAAATTGCTAATAAGAGCAAAGCTAGCACACATGTCGGCTAGCTTATTACTACTTCTATCTATACATTTGAACAACAAAAATTTAAAATCGTTGAAGTAGTATAAATATTCTTCTCCCAATGAATCCATCTGCCAAAGCTTGTTGTAGAAATGTAATGACATTAGAATTATCACTCTCAATAATAATGCCTTTGAATTTAAACATCCAATCTTTAATCACTTCTTTCAATGCTTTGATAGCTAACATCTCTAATTGATAGATGTTCCAATGAATGCAAGATCTCCCATAAACCATCAAAACCTGCCTTTATAGTCTCGGATGATGCCTCCTACTCTAGCTCTATAAGCTGATCCAAGTGAAACATCAACATTGATTTTAAGCCAATCGGGTGGAGGGGGTTGCCAAGTATTGGACAGTCTTGTCCACTGGTTAGCATCCCACCTCACCGAGGTAGAATTATAAACCATTTTGGATGTTGAAGTGTAGCTCATCGCATTTGCAGCAATAATAGAAGTACTTTCTTCAGTATTTCATGGATAAATTTATTTCTAGCCTTCCAAGATAAGAAAACCACATTGCAAAAGAGATTAAGAAGCAAATAATTATGACAAACTATTTGCTCCATCCATGCACAACATCTCTCTATACTATCAAACAAGGTTATATAAAATCCCCATTTATTTAAAAGTAAGAAAATTTCTCTTACTTTAACACATTTTGTTGCAACGTGCTCCACATTTTTAGCTTCAGCACTACATCCAGCAAGATAACTTCACCCTCTTGAGGTACCACAAAAGTAGGCCATTTGTTTAAACATTTGTCCAAGATCTAAATATCCCAATAAACATCAATAGAAGAACCATTTCCAATGCACCATTTCACCAACGAGTTAAGCATTCTTCCTCTATCAGTAATCAGTTTCCATGCAGCTGAACAATTAATTTTATTTACTCTTACAGCAACCTTCTTTCCATATTTTGGAGTTAGAGCTTTGTGAAGCAAAGAGTTATTATCCTGTAAATAATGCCAAGCTAGTAAATGGTTCTTAGATGTACTTCTTATGTGATTGTCTTTGTCAATGCATAATGATGTGATGTGATGATCTTTTACTTATGTTTGTTTAGTGTTTTTTATGTAATTATTTTGTGTCAGAATTTTGATGTTATGTTGAGATTTTATTGATATCATCTGAGTGTTCATTGTATCTCTTCGATAACTTGATATTAATAAAAATTATCTGGTTTTATTTAAGTTAATTTTATTCTCTATTAGAAATATTCATTTGCCTATATGATAATCCTAACTAAATTGATCTGAAAAGTGTTATAATATAAATAGCAATACAAAAATTTAATTTTTTTTAGAAAATCTAAATTTTCAAAAATATAAGTTAATTTATAACTCGATTAAGTTAAAGCTATCAAATCTCATGTTCCTTTTAGGCATACATAATTTTTATATTATTATTATAATTTTGATGTCTTATTATTCTTTTAATTCTCTTTTCAAAATATTTATCTTTATACTTAGAAAAGTTCTAGTTTTTAGATTATTGATTTTAGAAAGACCAATTAAAAAAAAATTGGAGAAATATATAAGTGTACAAAACTCAAAAGAATGCGCAATTGTTCACAAATTGAAAAGAGGCACAAAATTAGCCCAAATACAGAAAGATGAACAAAGTGTGCCATAAATTTTAAAAAGATGCGCAATATCGCCAAACAAGTATATTTTCTTTCTTCTATTTTTTAATATTTAATTTCAAATCAATCTAATGTTCAATTATATTTTGTATTGGAAATTAACTTAAATTAATCTTCATTTCATCACCTTTGCAATAATTCTCCTTTTCTAATTATCTAGAATGTTTTATGATCTTAATATATTTATCTTGTCTATGTTATATCTTAATTTAAATCTTATGAATCTTTATTTTCCTCTAATAAACATTAATCTTGTTATTGCAATTATAAATCAATTTCTTTCGGGATCAATTATCAAAGGCTTCTCATATGACTTCTTACATTTCTTTTATTTTTTCTTCTTCTCTTTTTGCTGTTGTAAAAAAGGATGAAAAATATTGTTTGCATCTTGTCTTATTTTTTATTTCATTCATAGTGTTTCGCAGTATTTTTTGTTTTGCCTTGTATTTTGTTTAGGTTTTATTTCTCGTTTTGTGTGTTATTTAAAAATTAAAAAAAATTGATTTTTTCTTAATAGAAATTCCCTTATATTCACATGCTTATTCATTTAAGGGGAGCTAAGGAGAAATTTAGGATTTTCAATTTTTTTTCAAATAATAATTATTTTGCCATCATTAAAAATGGGGGAGATTATTGAGATGGATGCTATTTAGTTTTGCATGTTTGATATTCTTGTAACTTGTATGTTTTTTATGATTCCAAATATTATTGATTTGATTCATTTTCTCCTAATATATTTTGAAAGAATTATTTTTCTTTTGTGGGTACTAATATTTTAGGGAAATCATACTTCGGATTGTTGAAGACTTCAAATCAAAGACAAGTTTAAATTTTATTATGATTGAAGTCTATATTTTTCATTTTATTGAGTCTGAGAGAGTGTGATTGTAATTGAGTAACTAAGCACACACACGTATATCGGGGGAGAGTTTTATGATTCATAATTTTAAATTGATCGTATTGTATGATATCACTTTGTACGGGACGATCTGATTAGTTATTTTCCCAACTAGCTGTGAAATGAATGAAAAATGAAATATTTTTTTGTAAGTATGAAGATCATACAGCTATATATAATTCCGTACATGGACGAACACCTCTATTGTGTACTCATACGAAGATCGTATGGACGATATTAAATTTTGTATAGGAATGAACACCTCTATTGTATCCTCATACGAAGATCATACGGACGATATTAAATTTTGTACAGGGATGAATGCCTTTGGTTTCTCCTCATACAAATATCATACAAATGATATTAAATTTCGTATAGAGAGGAACGCCTATATTTTTCTCCTCATACAAAGATCGTACATATGATATTAAAATTTATACCTGGATGAACGTCTCTATTTAGTTCTCGAACGAATATCATATGGACGAAATTAATTTTCGTACCGGAATGAATGTCTCTGGTCTATTTTCGTTCATTTCATCCTGACATTTCTTACTGACGAATTTTGAAATTTTTTTATTTATACCAGACAATGAATGAGTATGAAATGAGTTCGTACCGATTCACAACATATTCTTACGCAAATAGTATTTGAACTATTCGTACATACGAACATACGATTGTATTGTACGATCGTGTACATTCAAAATTGAAAATTTCAGTTTTCTGGATAGTTTTTCATGTCTTTTGTATAAAAGGTTTACTAAAACTGACGTATCTTTTAATCTTCTCTTTTTTACTTCGTAATTTTCAAGGGAAATTAAAAGAGAGAATGTGAAAGAGTGTTTGAGAGAGATTTCTTGCAAGTGGAGTGTGAAGGATTTATAGGGTTACTCAAAGACAAGGATCTCTTTGTAATTTATTTGATTATCACTCTCCTCTTATCTTTCTAGATTATTTGTGAGAAGATATTGGAGAAGATCCGGTTCTCTGTCAACACTTGGGTAGTGTAAAAGGATGAAGGTTCTTCGCCTACACTTGGAGGGTATAAAAAGATGAAGGTTCTCTACCTACACTTGGAGGATGTAAAAGGATGAAGGTTCTTTGCCTACACTTGGATAGTGTGAACATCCGATGGTTCTCTGTCTACACTTGGAGAGTGTAAACAACTGAAGATTCTCTGCCGACACTTGGAGAGTGTAAAAGGATGTCATTTCTCTGCTGCACCGGGGATTGGTGGAAGAGAGTTTTGTGAAGGCTTCTCCGCCTTGCTGTGGGGACAAAAGAAGAGACACTTGTAGTAATAGTACAATACCTGAAGAGAGAGTCTTCAGGAAGTGGATGTAGGTCATGCTTGACCGAACCACTGTAAATCTTTGTGTCATTTTATTTTTCTGCTTCTTATTTACTTACTGCAAGTATTATTTTTCATGGTTGAAAAAGGTTTTAAAACCTTAATTAACTTGCCACTAATCATTAACTGGTTTCAAACTTTTAAATCCAAGCAGGAAGTTTTAAAAAGTACCAATTCAGCCCCCATTTTGGTTAGCCTTAGGACATTAACTTAGGTTTAATAACCTAATAAAGATTTAACAAGAATCAACACTTGCCTTTGTTTGAGCATTGCATTCTCTATTTGTGGTGGCTTCACAATTACTTCCCTAATGACCATTGCACGCCACCACTTTTAGGTGTGTAAATTTGTAAGTTTAGTTCCTAAATCCTCTTGTCACTCACCATTTGTGATATCGATGAATGCCTTGTCTTCTAATTCTTTTGTACTCAATACACTTTTGACGTGTAATTCCTTTTTCTAAAAGGCCATCCTTACGAGGCTATTACTCTCAAAATTGCCTCGGCGAGCTCTCATATTAAAATCCCCTTCTCCTTCAGAAGAAATTATTATGCATGAAGTCTGGATGTAGCTCTTCATCTATACTCCAACAAAATTGTGACATATGGATTAGACATGTTGATTTCATATTTTATTTTGCTCTTGCCAGCCCGACTAACCATACTCAGAGGTGGTAGTTTTGACTTTTTTCTTTTGCCATCCCATTCAATTTTAAGGTTTAGTGTTGATGCTCCTTTTTAAGAAAAAAAAAACCATGAGAGCTCTACAATATTTAAGATTTTAAAAAATGAGGAACAACTGATAAAGATGAGTATTGTTTTAGAGGAGGACATTGCATTATTCGAGTAGATGATATGCCCAAGGACGTGGAGGATAAAAGGCGATATGCAAATGTTCAAGAAAACTTAAAGTTGAAAAATTGTAGCCTGAAGCAATGACAGGTTTAGGGTATGAGAAGAAGTTATGTTGATTGAAGGTGTTGTGGGTTTCAACTTATCAGTAAATTTGAAACTCCTTATTTTTTAGGGTTTCTAGTAACAACACATTGTGTGCAAGCTTATAGACAATCAGTACAAAGTCAATATATACTTATTGAGTATAATTCCCCCTGGTATAAGTTATGTATTGACTATCTACAAATTATGTATTGACTGTATAAGTTTGTAGACAGTTAGTATATGATCAATACATAGTATATATGTATTGACATTGTCTCCCTTGGTAAAAGCTATATATTAACTATTTACAAGATTTGTACTGATGTGTACTGTGTACAAGCTGTTAGTACATAGTCGATATACAGTTAGCATATAATTAAAATTGTGTATCATTCATTGATCCATGAAGAATTATTTTTACTAGTGAAATTTAATAAACCTAACTTACGAAATGTAATACAAAATCAATACACAGTCGATACATAGTTAATACACAGTGAATAAGAAGTAAATACACAGTTAATAGATAGTCAATACTCATTCAATAAATAGTTAATAAGCAATGAATTATAATACCTCATAGATATTTGAAATTTTTGAAAAAAAAAATTAAAAAATGAAATGCAAAGTCAATACACTGTTAATATATAATCAATATGTTGTCAATACATAATTAATATGCAATCAAAATGTAATTAATACATAATTAATAGATAGTCAATATTAAGTCAATACATAGTTAATACTTCATGGATAAAAATAACTTGTAGACATTTAAAATTTGTGCTACCTAATTTAGAAAATGGAATATAATGACAATACACAATCAATATATAGTCAATACATAATGAATACACATTGAATATATAATTAATACACATTTAATAGACAGTCAATACATAATTAATAAAATATAAATAAAAATAACTTATAAATATTTAAAAGCTCTGAAAAATAATTTAAAAAAATTAAATATAAAGTCTATACACAGTCAATATATAGTTAATATACAGTTAATACATAATTGATATATAATTAATACACAATCAATAAGTAATTAATACATAGTTAATAAATACTAAATACCAAGTCAATACATAGTTAACACAAAATGAACAAAAATAAATCATAAATATTTAAAACATGTGTAACCTAATTTAGAAAATGAAATACAAAGTCGATATACAATCAATACATAATTGAAACACAGTCAATACATAGTCAATACACAGATAATAGATAGTGAATATCAAGTTAATACAAAGATAATACATGATCAAAAAAGAGAAAAAATAAACAAAAATAATTCATAAACATTTTAAATATGTGCAACCTAATTTAGAAGACAAAATGCAAAGTCAATAAATAGTCAATACTCATTTAATACATAATGAAATTATCTTGACATTGTATCAAAGAAATTATTCCTTACAAGTTCAATCCTTAATGCACATTCAATACATTATCTATGCACAGTCTATACACAATCAATACCCAATTGACACACAATTAATATGCAATTAATGCACAATTAATACAAATTCAAAAAAGAATAATAAAAATGAACAAAAATAACTCATATACAATGCATGAAATATGTGTAACCTAATTTAGAAAATGAAATACAAAGTTGATATGTAGTCGATACACCCTTGATACACACTCAATATACAGTCAATACACACTGTACAACCTTATATGTTTAAAATTTTACATGAAGGTTTACATTTGCAGTTTGCAGTACCGCAAGCATCCAATCGTGTATGCCAAATCGATTGCCCTTTGCACTTTTTTTAATAGTGCAATGAATGATCTTGTTCTTATTAAATAAGGTGGGTCACAACTCTTTTGTTTTTAAACAAGGTGGGTCACAACAACAACAAAAAAGTGACAAGAAAATACCCTAGATCCTAAAAATCATAAATGTAAACCCTAAAAACTATTTTTAGAGAAACACCAAAAAAATTATATATTTGAAGATGAACTGAATGAGAATGACATACTAACCTTGATGGAACTTAACGAGTTAATAGATCACATGAATGCTTATGAATAATGAAACATCTACAATGCCAAAGATGAAGAGTGAATAGTGAACCCAGTCCAATACAGAAGATGAAAAGTGAATTTGAAGATGAAAAATGAACTGACTCCGCAACTTTTGATCTGCCATGAATTCAAAATTTTCACCACTAGGCCCGACCGATTCGATTAGCTCGTAAGAGAAAAATATAATAATAAGAAATCTATATTAAATACCACCTCTTAGCTAGGTCGGTCAGGCTAATAAGAGCAAAATAAAATACAAAATTCATGTGTCATTATTTTATAAGAGTTCGAATACATTGCTATGTCTAGGCTCCAAAAGTAATAATTTATCCTCCTCTAGACACAAGTGAATACATTTGAAACAAAGTTCAAATGAGGATTTAAATTTAAACTTTTTAGAGCTAATTTCATTCATCATAATAGTTAATTTTTTTATTACATTTAAAATAAATTTAAGAATATATTTATTAAAATAGTAAGCATTGAATGTATTTGATCAATATGTGACTTGACACATGGTTGAATAGAGTCCATAGAGTCACGACAGTGTGGCCACTCTTAGGTCTACATACCTGCAAGACCGGACAACAAACATGCATTTAATCAAGACCGTAGAGACATCTGATGCTACTCTCCCAGATGAGGGTTTCTTGGTCTCCCTAGGCTAGCCTTCGCCCTATTTTTGCTTTTCATCTACCTTCTTGGTGGATATTTTAGGGTTTTTATAGTTTGAGAATAGATTTATTTTCTTTTTCTTCTATGGATTCATGGATTCTTTTTTTTCCTCCTCTAAAATTATATTTGCATCCTTGTCCGGCTTCGAGTTTTTCCTCGTCAGGAATGAAAACTTGGAATAGGTTATTGACATCTCGTTAATCTTCACCCAAACCTTTTTCTATTTCTTTTTTACCTTCTTGGTGGTTTTACTCTACTTTAGGGGTGTCAATTTTGGTTCACGGGTCATGTTCGGGTTGAACCCAAAACTGACCTGGCACTATTCGAGTCAGCCCGAACCTGACTCATTTTTACAAACAGTTCAAATTTTCAGACTCAAACCCACCCATTTCGGGTCCGAGTCAATCCTATATGACTTGGTACCAATAAAAAATTGCTAGTTTTTGGGTCCAAAAAATGGGTAAATCACCTCTTTTTGGGTCAAAAATGGGTTGCTGGGTAAAAATGGGTTGCTGGGTAAAAAAATGGGTTAATTTTGGGTCTAAGGGTTAACCCGAACTCGACCTGATTTTTGAAACAGGTTGAATTGTTAAACCTGAATCAGACCCGTTTCGAGTTTGAGTTGACCCTAACCTAAAATTTTCAGATTAGGTTTTTGGGTCATGTCAAATATTTACATGCCAACTCTACTTGCTTTGAATGAGAGCTTTTTTTTGATGAAGTATTCTTATCTAGAAGATTATGATTTAGTTTGGTCGGGTGGCCCTTAATATTTCTTTGGTAAAACATTTATTATTCAAAAATGATCGCCTCTATCCTAATCGTGAAGAGTTTACGTTCATACCTTTATGGGTCAAATTTCTTGATTTACCTTACATTGGAAGGCATTTCTTAAATAGCAAGTTTGATTGGGGTTCTGATTGCTGTTGATTCTTTAACAACAGAGCAAATTAGGCTTACTTTTGCTAGGGGATTAAAACATCTGATGTCCTTATTCAGAGAAATCTTAATGTCTCTACTTCTTGTATCCTTTGTTTGAAAGCAGATAGAAGTCATAATCATTTGTTTTTAGTATGATTATTCTTTTTGTATTATTTCTAACTTTTTTTTGCCTCATATTAATTTTTTTATGTTCAGGCCTAATTTAGAGCAATTACTGTATTTTATTTCTTATCTTCACTATGATTCTCATATTAAGAATTTTTTTTATCATCAGTTAGTTGTTTTATTTACTTTATTTGGGAAGAGAGGAATTCCATAAGGTTTGAGAATATTTTTCTAATACTGATTCTTTGAGTATACTTCTATATTATAATCTTTTAACTAAGATTTTTCATTGGAAATCTTTTCATTTTATTTTTGGATTTTTATCTGGTAGTGCTTTTTGTTGGTTTATGGCAACTAGGTTTTTTATATAACCTTGGATGGTCGGTTATAAAACCACTGAAGGTTTGTTCTTCTCTTATGTATCTGAATTTTTTCTTTTATTCTCATTATTTTCTTACTGTTTTCTAGGATTCGGGAGATGCTCTTACTGCCCTTGGGTGTTATTGCAAGTTTAGGGGCTCGATTGGGTTATTATCCTTTCTTCTTGCTTATGAGGAGTTTGAATTTCACTAGTGGTGGTTCACTCCTCTTCTCGAGCCTTTCCTGGGCTACATCAAGAGGAGAGGCTATTTTGCTATTGATTGGCTTAGAAGTTTTTTCTTATGGGTTCAGTTGGTTCTGGGACAATTGGTTTTTTCTTCTTGAGTTATTTTTTTCGTTGGGATTACCTATCTTTGTAGGTGTATTCTCGCAATTTTTATTTTCTCATTTTTTTAGAAGCTTTTTCTTTCATTGTTAGGTTCTAATTGTTAGGTTCTAATTTGATGTTGTAATTTTTTTTTTGTTTTTCTTACATATCCTGTATTTTTTGGAATAAAATTCCTATTTTCCTCATATATATATATATGCTTTTGTCGGAGAGCTGAATCAACGTATTGGCAAGCCGTTTCGAAGCTGTTTCATGTGGGGCGTACTGCGGGTCGGTATTGCGGGGCGCCGTTTTCCTTCGCGATGAGTGATCCTCTCGATTTCGAGGCGGAGGACCTGCTTCTGAACTTTCCACCCGCCCCAACTAAAAGGTTGCCTATGGTTAACCCTATCTCTTGATCTCCTACAGTCCTTCGCTGTTCACCTCTCTCTTTCCCGACTTCCTTGAACAGTTCTAGATACCCAGCGCGCATTCATGCACCTTGATGCAATTTTGAAGAGAGAGCGAAGTTTACACTTTCATGCAATTAATAAGTTGAGGGATTTTTATTTAGAAATTCCCAAGAAAAAAAAAAAAAAACAGTTGCACGCCCTAGATGCAAAATCCATCTTTTGTAATAGAGGTTCAACTCTAAATTGGAGGGATGCCAGCACAAGTTCACATTGAGACGAAAAAAAAATGAAGATAATGTTGTTTGGGGTACTTGTTATGGTGGTCACGCATGTCGACTGCAATTGTGGATGGCAGCGTACTTAATGCAATATCAACACAAATGGTGTCTCCTAGCAACATCTATATGAATAACATTAGCTACGAACATCTTGTTGTTAGTTAACCTCTGGATGACACAAACAAATGATACAATGTTGTTAGTAAACAATGTCCTTTTGTGAATGAGTACTATCACCCTCGCCATTGATAGGCGTCATATAATTCTTTTACGCCAAGTGTTAGGGTATGTCATTAGCAGGCATCATATTGTTATGCCGGTTCCTGCTGAACCGGCCCCAAATCCTGAACTAGTCCACCTAGGGCCAGTTTTGGTCTATAGGAGGCGGGCTAGTACCGCCTCCTCCCCTCTTTGCCGCCCACAATAGTGGGTCCCACTTTTCAAATTGAATCCAAAACAAAAAAGGAGGGGGCGGTTAGGGTTTTGGATGGAGATTGGATTTAGAAGGTTTATGTATTAAATAGCATGAGGTGTTTTAGGGTTAGGGTTATGCTTTGATTTGTTTCTCTTGAAGTTTTTTTTGGTGTCTTGAGCTCTAAACTCGTCATCTATAGATTGGGAGAGAACGATCCTCCTCTTAAATTGAGGATCAATTGTATCTTACCTTGTGCTTTGAATCCACTACTACAATCTTTCGTTTCAACATTGAGAATATCGCATTGTTTCTGCTGTTTTTATCAATTATTGCTAGGGTTGCTTACGAACTCAAGTATTTCCTCTTGGATTACTTGCGAACTCAAGTATTTCCTATCACATATCCACCATAGCAAGCATCAAACACATTGCCAATGAGATCATGTTTACTATGAGCATCATGTTTGTCTTTCTCTACAAGCATCACATTTGGCAACAACAAGTAACAACTCATTGTTAATAGGATGCATTGCATCGGTTTTTGTTAGTGTCATCACATGGCTGTCAATAGAGATTCATAATTTTTGCTCAAGCTCTAAAAAATTATGAATACGACCAAATGAATTGAAGTTGGGCCTACTTATAAAATTAGAGAGATCTTTTTGTCAAATATGGTTTTAATTTCATTTTATTCAGAATAGTAGAATAAGATCTTCATTATGGAAAAACTTATTAAATAGACCTCACCTCTTGGTTTGATCGCCCAAATCTAGGTTGGTTACAACTGTTGTTAGCGAAGTCTTTGATTATTGATCCAAAGATAACATTTCATTGGCACATTATAAGGATATTAGTGATCATAAAACAATATTTCCATGAATAATTTGACAAGATTAATAGAGAGAAGGCCCATTGCCTTCTTTTATAGATATGACAAGAAATGTGCCAATGCCCACAAACTTTATATGGATTCATTGCTATACTTGAGTGGAGTTTTTAAGTCTAAAAACTCATAAAAGGTGAATTGCAGGAGGGAGTGGAAATTTAGAGAAATTTTACGTATTTAAAATGATTTTTGCCTGAATGAATACAAACTGACATAATGGATGCTAAAACATGGTGCTTGTTCATGGTTAATTTGAGTGAATTATCGGAATGACCGGAACAATGGTGTTGATTACCATCTTAGTTTAGGGCTTTTCATGAGGAATATGGCCAATCTAGTTGGGCTATGAAATGGTCCCAATTCTAGTTGTATAAAGATATAATGGATCAATGTGATGTCCAAATATGTTTTGGATTGATTATGCCATTATGAGCAGAAGTTCAATAAAATTTAGTCAAATTAAGCTCTAGTTTGATTCTTTTCAGTGGACTTGAGATTTGTACTTGTGTCAAAATTTATGCTTGATAAAATAGGAATTTTCATGATCCTAATTATTTCCCTCTTATTTTTGGTCATCTCTATTGTGTGTTTAAAAATATATTTGTAGAGTAGACATGATCTATGATTAGCTTCAAGATGAGGAATGAGAAATGATTCGAGTCAAACTTCATCGATTGTGATCACTACATGGACATTAATGAAGGATCATCTTCTCCTTTGTTTGTGAACCAACATATTCAATTTACCACACAACTTTAACTAGTTGGACCCTATCAAGAACATGGTATCGTTTAGATGGATCTCATATGTGATTCAATTTTAGTTAAATAAATTTAGTTGTTGATGTAGTTTGAAACGAGAAAGATTTGCTGAAGAATGAGGCTTCAATGAATGTAGTAGTGATGAATGACCATCCACTACAAAGGCTGCAAGTTAGAGGAGTTGACTTTAATCGGTTGGTGAAAATCTTTAGTGGAGGTTCTTCTATGTTCATGTTTAAATGAAATTTGAGAGTTTCTTTTTGATTTTTTTCAAAGTCTTCCTATCTTTTGCATTTTATTGAAATTTTGCACACATCCTCATTACACATATGTTGAGATCCATGTTTTTTTAAGATAATTCCATTATTTTCTTCATGAAATTGGCAATTTTTTGGTGACTTCCATATTACTGGAATTTTGTTAACCAATTTTGACAAATTTTTATGGTTAAACTGACATTGATATCAAACAAAATTTTAGGGGATTGTTACAATTACTTGGAGCGTGATCCAAAATTTTAGTATGATCTAAATGCATTTTTATAAGTGAAATAAGATTGAGAATTTGTATCTTTTGTTCATATAATTTAGAAACATGATGTGGCTTCATCACTTGGCCAAATGCTACAAAGTTTTTGTGAGCCTTAAGGATTCCCTTTAAAATTTATTTTGATTTAGAGAATTTTGTTTTGTCCCTCAAATTCTATTGATGTTGCTAAGGGTTAACAATTCTTGTACTGTGTAGATGGAGGAAAAAAAATTGTGGGATATATAAAAGAAATGAGTTTTTCACTAAAGTTTGTGTGATTGGATAATGAATTGAAATACGATATTTAAACAAAAAAAAAAAAAAACAACTTCACTTTATAATATAAATGACTTACAAACTTTTGACGCTTACAAACGACAAAATAAAGACACAACGGCTTTGCCAAATGTTGAGAAGAAGGATACAAGTGAGGTGGATACTTGCGGGAAGAAGAATGAGATTAGAAGCCAAGAAGAAGTATAACTCACAAGCTATAGAGAGGAGAAGAAGGTGAAGGACATAGCTCGCAAGCTATTCCAAAGAAAACCCTCAGGTTTTATCTCCAAAAATCATCATCACACAACAACCTAAAATAGCTCAAAACAATCATATATATAGGAGGGAAGAAGCAGCCCAAAAGCCCTTAAAACAGCCCTCATAAATTGGAGAAGAGGAAGGCCAATAGTCACCAAATGGAAGGCCAAAAGACAACAAAACTGCTGCAGGAAAATTGCACAGAAAACAGGAAAAATTCCATGGAATTCCTCCCCAAATAGCCACGGGAATCTAGCCAGCAAGGGACCCGAAAAATCAGCACAGGAGCCAAAGCAACAGTCCATGGGAAGCCAGCCAGCAAGGGACCCGAAAAGCCAGCACAGGAGATAAAGAGGCAGGGCACGGGAAATCAACCAGCAAGGGGAAACCAAGAAGACAAAGGGAGGAGAAGAGGCACAAGTCCACTCCAATAAACTCCACAATAATGAGCTTGAAATAAAAGCATACCTTTTTGATTTAATTAGCTAAATTAAGTAGTGGAAAAGCATTTATGAGCTGAAACATAAGTAGAAGAAGCTCATTAATGAGCTGATTTTAGAAGCTCACCAAAATTTAAACTCAACTTGTTTTGACCCCCCCTTGCCTACATCAATTATAAGAATAAACTATAAGCAATATAAGTAGGTGATTCTTCTTCCCTGAAGGTATAATAGTTTGTGTGCTCTAGAAAGTTTTTATGAGGCCTTTGATGGAGTACTTTACTATCTAAGCATCAACTAGATTATTGATAGGAAACACTCGTAGATCTCAAGTATTTCCTATCAATCTTCAGAAAATAGCGAGAATTCTCCACAAAAATATGCACAAAATCTCAAAAAATAGTAGATAATTTGTATTTTTTTGATGAAAGGGAAATGGAAATTGCAAGATACAATTGATCCTCTATTCAAGAGGAGGATCGATCTCTCCCAAATCTCTAGACGCCGCTAGAGCCCAATGAAAACCTAAATCTAAGAGATCTCAAATTTCAGCCAAATTCAAGATGCCATAATCCTAGGAAAACAAAGTATTTAATGCATACAAATCAAAAGGAAATTCCCAAATAGTCCCTACATTCAAATTTCCCTCCCAAATCACTCAAAAATTCTTCCTAAAATGCGTCGTTTGCTTCGGCGGCTCGTGCGGAACCTGCAGGAGGCGGAAGAGTTCTGCCTCCATTTCGTTAGCCGGTCCAGTATGGTCTTGCTGGACCAGTCCAATGGACCGGTCTAACAATACTCCCTTCCCAAAGACCCACCTTATCCACAAGGTGGAAAGATGACACCTCCCTCCATTCTTTCTTCATCACAAATGGTAAGAACCTGAATAGTTCGATCCTCACACATATGCCTCGGCGTATACCTCTCGTCACATCGGAAATAGATCCCCTTCGTCCTCTTCTCCTGTAATTCTATTTTTGTGAGCTTCTTGAAGTTGTCCCCAAATCATCCTCCGACAGTTTTCTCCTTCGAAGTCTCCTTATGAGTACTTGATGTTGGCTCCTTGGGTGCTAAAAAGGTGGTGGTCATCTTGTACGAGCCTCCTGAACTACTGCCTCCTGCTCCTTTTTCCAGGTGCTTCTGATGCTCCACCAACTGAGCTAGCTCCATAGACTCTCCCAAATACCGATGTCTCATCACTCTGACTGCGGCATGGATCTTTGGTTTCAGTCCCTTCATAAAGTCCCCATCTAGTGCAGACTCTAGAAGCCAATTCATTCGACTGGCTAGGTACTCAAATTGCTCATGATACTCCATCACTGTCCCCTCCTGCATCAAAGCGAAGAACTGCTCGTAGAAGTTCCCTCCCCTGCTGGTTTGGAAACATTCCAACATGCAGTCCTTAAACTCCCTCCAGGTCCTTATTGGTCACGTATCCCTCCACTAGTATAATGCTAAAGCTTTCCCTTCCAAGCACATCCCGGCTGCCAACCGTCTCTCCCCCTCTATCAACCTGTTGATAGTAAAGTACCTTTCCACCTTGTAGTTCCACCCGTGGGCATCCTCTCCATCAAAAATAGGTATCTTCAGCTTTCTCACCTTCAGATCACATCCATTCCCTTTGTTCCCTTCATATTTTCTTCTTCCCCAAGGAGGTGGTTCCCCCCAAGTGTCTTAATCATCCTTTCTACATTCATACATAAGCCCTTCATCAAATTCTCACATTTTTCTTTCAAATTCAACACCCCTTGAATCATCACAAACCCCTCCCCTTTCAAATTCAGCCCCCCTTTGATCATAATTACCCATTTTCCTTTCCAATCTTGCCCCTTCACCTCTCCAAATGAGCACATCTTCGTTCTTGCCCTACCTCCTCACTCCTCTCCTCATACCTTTTGTCCTGCTCCTCCCTCGGAATAGGCTCAAGGAGATGTATTCTCTATTCTCCCTTTCGAGTCACTACCTCCTGATCTCCTCTTTGCCTGATTTGCTTAGGGTTTTTCCCATCTTTCTGGCTTTCAGCGCTTTCCTTCCCCTCCAACGGTAATATTTTGATTTGGCCCTTGAGCACTTTCTTTAACATCTCCTCTAGGATGGAAAATTTTGAATCAAACTTATCACAGATGGCTGAAACATCTTTTTTTAAATCTGAAACTTGAGTTTGGAGATCTAAAATTTCATGTTTTATTTGTTCAATCTCCACTTCGAGGCGTTCTTCCAACGCATCCATTTTTTGGCCGCCATTGATGCCTGGATTTATGAAGAAATAAAAATTTGGACTTCGACCTTTAAAAATAGCAACTTTCTTCTTCGAAATCCCAAGAACACATGCTGAAATTCACCAAAACAGCCCACCAAAGGTCCTAAAAACAGCTCTAATACCAATTTGATAGGAAACACTCGTAGATCTCAAATATTTCCTATCAATCTTCAGAAAACAATGATAATCCTCCACAAAAATCCACACAAAATCACAAAAAATAGTAAATAATTTGTATTTTTATGATGAAAGGGAAATGGAAAATCACAAGATACAATTGATCCTCTATTCGAGAGGAGGATCAATCTATCCCAAATCTCTAGACGCCGCTAGAGCCCAAAGAAAACCTAAATCTAAGTGATCTCAAATTCCAGTCAAATTCAAGATGCCTTAACCCTAGGAGAACAAAGTATTTAATGCATACAAATCAAAATGAAATTCCTAAACAATCCCTACATTCAAATTTCCCTCCCAAATCCCTCAAAAATCCTTCCTAAAATGCGCCGTTTGCTTCGGCAACTCATGCGGCACCTGCAGGAGGCGAAAGAGTTCCGCCTTCATTTCGTGAGCCGCTCCAATATGGACCGGCTGGACCGGTCTAACAATTATCTTGGGGGATTGAGGTTTCCTTTGGTGTTAGAGTGCTTGAGCTTTTCCTAGCTTGGGCGGTCCCATTTTCTTAATTCATTTACAAAGTGAACTTATCATTCTTGGGTTGTTCGTCTTCGTTAAAGAACATTTTTTAACGTTGATGGTAGACTTCTTCACTTGCTTCTATCACATGAGAAGTAACTGAAAAGGAAGAATCACTTGTGAGCTATGATGGTATTGTGACAACAACAACAACAACAACATCAAGCCTTTGTCCCACTACGTGGGGTCGGCTACATGAATCCTTTTTCTCCATTGTGTCTTGTTAAAAGTCAAATTCCAGTTTAAATCTAATAAAGAAAGATAGTTTCTAATATTTTGTAACCAAGCCTTTTTAGGTCTACCTCTACCTATGATGGTAATGTGTCATGGTTAAAAATGTCTTTCGAATGGAATATTGGTTTATTTTTGTGAAGAACACTTGGAGGCTTCTTGGAGGTAAGGACTAATATCAAAGTATGCGGCTTTTCCTAAGGATGTTGAGGATGTTGTGTTAAAGTTGCTTATTCTTAGTGACACCCTATGCACACAAGGTGAGCTTTACCGCATCTATTGGTTGCTATAGGGGAGGCTATTCACTATTTCATGATCTAGTTGAGATCACAGTCACATCCTTTGGAGAGGTCAAGAAAGGGATGAATGATCAATCCATCAACTTGTGTGCATGATCCACTACCCAGAGGAAGGAAGATGAGAATCTTCCTCTATTACTCTGAAGACTAAGGAGCTAAATGACCAAGCATGACACTTCCATAGTTGCACCTAGAGAAGGAGGTTGAAAGGTGACCTGGAATGATGAGTAGAGGGAGAAATGAAAGTAGGCTGTGTGCTAATTAATAATTGAGATCTCTTCTAGCCCACTGTTGATGTATAATGATGAAGATCACATGTGTTTTAGTCGAACAAAAACTTGAAGGTCAAGTATTTTGTCATCATGCTTATCTAATAATCTGCAAATGGATGAAACATGCCATTGCATTGTTTGACACCCTTTGTGTATGGAACCTCACATTCACGGGATCAAAATACATTTGGAGAGAGAATCAGCAAAGCTCAAGTTGTAAACCTTGTAGGTATCTAACTTATTGAAGGCTTTAGTTGTCGTGTACAAAATAATCAATTGAAGATCCCCAAAGAACAAAAGGCGATCATGTGCCTATGAGTAGAGTTGGAGGCCTTTTAAGATGAAGCGTTGAAGAGTCAAAGTAAATTGTTCGAGGTGCAGGAGGAGCTTTCTTGGAATGAAATCAATCTTGGTAGCTTTGATGAAAAGAAAGGAATTACTATCAATTCATTGAGCAAGAAGCTGATATCTAAAAGTCATGATCCGTTTAGTTTGAACAACTTGTGCTGTGTAAATAACATACGAGTATAAGGGTAAGTGATTGGACATCACTTTTCCTCAGTTGCACCCAAAGAAGGAGGTCAAAAGGCGAACTAAAATGGTTAGTAGAGCGAGATAAGAATGTTTATCCTTTTGCCAATTGACGATGGAGTAGTATGACTATGATCTCTTGTAACTATATGTTGATGTCTACTGACTAAGATCATATGGATTTAAGTCAACAAGAACTTGAAAATCAAGTATGTTTCCATCATACTTCTCCATGTTGGTGGGATTTAGATATTAATCCTCTTTGTTTTGTAATCATCCGCTAACATTGAACATAACATTGCATGGTTGACACCCACAATGTATGGTATCTCATATTCATGAGGTTGAAATACTTATGGGGAGAGAATATGGACGAAAGTTCAAGTTGTAGTCCTCGGAGGTGTCTTAACTCATCAAAGGCATTAAAACGTTTCTGTGGAGCTTTGCAAAATATTTAGTTTAAGATCTTTGAAGAATAAAAGGGGATCATATGTCTAAAAGTCGAATTTGAGTCCTTGAAGAAGAAGTGTAGAAGTTCAATGGAAATTGTTTGAACTGCATGAGGAAATTTCTTGGAAGGTCACCAGTCTAGGTAGCTTTGACGAAGAGAAGAGGAATACTATCAACTTATTGAATAAGAATCCGAGATCTTAAAGTCATGATACATTAGGATGACACAACTTGCATCTCTGTATGGTGAATGAGCATAAAGGGCTTCTTAACGTTAAGTGTGAAGTGCTTGAAAAAAATGAGAAGGCTTGTGTGTAACTGACTGTTAGAGATCAAAGTGAAGTAGGAAATTGAGTTAGCAAATGAAGGACTCATCTATGATTAAAATAAAGGTCTTTGTTTGGTTGAGTGAATAAACACGATGGAAATCAAGGACTTTGACATAAGCCAAGTGACATGACTCCTTAGCAAAAGTGGACAAGTGTGATGAAGAATATGTATAGATCATCTTTAAGAAAGTGATGAAAATCGTGATTTTGTCATTGAGAATCATCCTCAGAAGTAGCTAGGTCTTCTTTTACCTCTTCATTTGAAGTTAGGACCCAATTATTGTCATAAGGCTGTATGGCCAAGAAACCAAGGCCTGTATTATGACTTAAACGAATAGAAAATATATTTTTAGCTCAATTGTCATGTATTGAAATATATAGTTTTATTGTTCCTTTTCATAATGCTTTTAGTTGCAAGTCTTTCTAATTAGTGTATCCACTCTGCAATTTTTTTTCTTCACAAAATCCTCTATTGGTCCCCAACGAAATATTTTTTCCTTAGGTCCTTGATGTTGGCTACCTTCCCATTTTTTCATGATATAGGAAAGTTTCTCATTGAAGGGGCAAACATTATGTTGATCTTAATGTATGCTTGTGGCATATGTTTCTCACATGAAGATCAAGTATGTTTAAGTACAACAGAAGATATTCATAAATTAAGGAAATTCAATAAAATGAAAATTGAGGGTATCTCACATAAATCTTCAAAAAACAAACTTTCTTGGAGAATGGCATGTCATTTGTGTTGGGGTTTTGGCATAGAAGGGTTTCCTTGAGTTTGGATGACATTGGTAGGTATTCAACATCAAAAAGATTGTGAAATTTTATCATTTGTTGGGATGTTATAACTCTAAAGATGGATTGAAGCAAGTTGAATATGACATTTTTAGCTATCTTTGACTTATTATTACGAACTAGATGGGTGGGCGACTTGACAAGACACCTTGTCTGGGGTCATAGGGAATGTGATGATTCCCTCAACACTAGCTATGGTGAAGATTGCTTCAACACTATTAGGATGCTTGAGTCCAAATGGCTATAAATCTTACTGAGTTTCATGTATGGATTGAGATTTTTTTGTCAAATTCATAAAGTGGATTAGCGGTAGGTTGAAGCTTGTCTTGGTGAGGCTAATGCTCAAGAATATGGAGTAGATGAGAGCATTGATAAAACTCATATTGTTGATGAGAACAACATTGTAATTAGTGTCTCCTGCTGCCAAGATTTATAATTAACAACTCTTAATGTAGGAAGAGTACTCCCTCTTGGTTGGAGTCAAGATTTTGAGCTCTCAAAACATCTTTTTTTAACTTCATTTTCGATGATTGGTTGATAGGACTTGCATTGAAAGGATCGAGTGGCCCATTAGCGATGGTTTCAATCTCCCTCGCTTGTATTGGTTGTCATTCCTCTCCACCAATTTGATTTTTATTAGGCCAAGTGTTCTTTTCATAATGGATGCAATCTTGATAGCCTTGGTTAATTAGTCTTTCAATCACATCCTTCAGTTAATTTCATACTTTCATAGTTTTGTACACTTTTAACGGTGGATTTTGAAATAAGTTACGATTCTTATCATTTTGTATGAGGTTTTGCTACTTGATGCACCCATTTCTCTAAATGACTATGTGAATACTACCTTCGCTCAATCAGTTTTATAGTATTGTATGCTTCCATGGTGGAATTCCAAATATTGGTTACAATTGTTAGTATTTTGTTCTAGTTTTTGTAGTTTCTTGAGGCAACCATTTTTCTAAATGACTATGAAAATTATAATAAAAATGATTGAGCGAAGGTAGTCTTGTCACTGTGGTCTCTACTGCTGTTATGGTGAAGATTGCTTCTCTTGTTGTTAAGGGCACTTCAGTTTAATGAGCACTCAAGAGTATAGACCTTATGGACCTTTTCTTTCCAATTAAAATTTTCTCTTACTTGAGTATTGGGAGAATTATTAGCCATGAGTGTTGATAGCTTTGTTAACTACAATCTTGTCTTCTGCATTCCAGATTAGATAGACTTGCATGTCCATAATTTTCCTTCTTTGTGGTGAGCATAATGGTTTAGGGAAAAGATGTCGAGTGAGACATTATGAAGAAGCTTTAGGTTAATCCATTATGAAGAAGTTTTAGGTTAATCGTCAAGATCCGCCCAACCTTATTGTATAACCAACAAAGTAGTCTTTAACCAACTCACTATCATTTTGGAAGATGCCAATACTAGAAAGGTGCAAGGACTTCTTAATGATTGTTCTGTTTGTGAAGAATTGATCAATTATAATTTTGGCCAGCTTATTGAGTTTTTCATTTGAGTTTCAAGGAAGTTTACTTTTAAATGTGTGATAGCCCTATAGTAATCAGGAAACTTGATAAGGCAATGAGCTTGAGGTGCAAAGGATGTGCGTGATTGTTTGAAAATGGTTGGTATGTTTTTGGGGATCACTAGACCTATTAGAGGATTTGACCATCGTAGCTTGAATCTTAAGGGGATTTGTTGTTGTAACTGTGACGTTGAATCTCTTCATTTTAGTTGTGTTACGTGAAGAGGATTTTGCTCCTAGGCTAGAGCTTTTCTTTTATGAGTCGATAACGTTCATCCCAAAAGAACATGCAAGGGATAGTATTACTCTACATTTTAAGGCAACATATTACACTTAATAGATGATTCTGAATTGGTTGATCCACAAGTGGTGAATTACTTACTGTACTTAGTAATGTTAAGGTAAATTCCTAGCATTGCTACTACTGCGAGCAACTGTCCATTGCTGGAAGCTCAGCATTCGAGCTATAGTAGCACGAAAACTGCTAATGACTAGAGTGTTGTTGGGCAATTGTGACTTGAATGTTTCTACAAGCCGAGTTGGTTTAGGAGAATCTTCGCACCAAGCTTCTTGGAATAGATTGAGCATCTCCTTTTGGGCTTGGTGCTTCAGTCAAACTCAATTTTGGAGTGGCCTTCCTTTATGTTGTGGCTATACCCCCTTAGTGGGGGGAGTGAGTGCTTGAAGTTGCAATCATTGATTTGTTTATCAGTTTTGAGTAAAAAGATAAATCGAGAACGTCTAATTGTTTTAGTTATTCGTAATTTAGAGCGGAAGGCAGATCTAAAAAGGTGGTTGCAAGTGCTGATGGTAGACCAATTGGTTTGGGTTGTCTGAACAAGTGTGTTAAGATCTTAGTATGTGATTAGTTGATAATTTTCATTGTTACAAGTCAGCAATTACAGGAAGGCTTCATATGGATGATACAACTTTGTTGCTTGTTGGAAGAAATTTTAATGGTGTAATTGTTTTATGCTCGTCTTAGCTTAGGATGATCACTTATAGCATTGACTAGCAATATGATTGACAATATGTTGACCTGTACAAAGAAAAAAAAATCAAATCTCACTTGCCCTGCGCCGAACCTTGCATGTCGTCGTTACTCCTCGCACGACCAAGCATCGCGTCTCGCACGATCACCTGCACGACTCGTTCGAGTCGTTAAAAGCTCGAAGTAATGAGGCCGAAGTCTCTCTTTTCCGTGAGCTCTCGCCGACTGCTCTCTCGCTCTCCGCTCTCTCTCACTCGACGACGTTCTCTCCGAGTCGATCGGAAGTTACAACGGGACTCGCTGCTGTGAGGGAAACTCCCTTCCGCCGCTTCTCCCTCCTCTCGTGGCTGCGCGACTTCGCTTCTCCGACGACTTCCCTTTCCAATCGGAGCGGAAGTTACGACACTTTGATCGGAAGCAAGAATGCGGGAGCTCGCTCGCTTTGAAGGAAACGTTCTCCCTTTCGTGCGCTTTACCGGCTCCCTCAACGACGTTCCCTTCACGGTCGGATCGGAAGTTGAGACATTTAGATCGGAAGCAATGACTGGGAGCTTGCTGGTGCGGAAGGTAACTCTCTACCTTCTGTGCGCTACTCTGGCCAAATCCCGTGAAGCTCCCGGCTGCTTCGACCCAGTCGTTGCTGGTCGACCTCGCACCCTCCACGGCTTTCCTTTCTGGTTTGATTGGAAGCAACACGGAAGCTCACCGTCTGTGAAGGGTAACTTTCTCCCTTGCCGCACGCTGCTTCGGCCTAATCCTGTCGATCCGCCGAACAGAGAGGAGGGAGAGGGAAGTTTTTTTATTTTATTTTATATTATTATTATTTTTATTATTGTTATTATTATTATTTATTTTTAATTATAAATTAATATGCGACGCATATGACTAGGCCAGGTAAACTCGGTGCACGCTTTTCTTAGCGTGGCCGGGATAACTCTTAAGTACCCGTACGCGGCTCTGTACCTGCGGGGAAACAACTGCTTTTTTCTTGCAACAGGTACCGAAGACCCATGCACGCCTTTCTTAGCGTGGTGGGGACAAAGATTTTACACGGCCACGATGTTCTCGAAAGAGGGCACCTACCATGCACACCTTTATTGCGCATGGTGGGAAAGACCCAGTTTTTCATAGTTTTCCCCTAAACGGGGGAGTCGTCGGGAGATTGCCGAAATTTTAGGTGAAAACATACTGTACTCGGACCTGTTTGAACTCAAAAGAACAAGAACTTGGACTCCAATGAACAAGTGGACTTACATTTGATCAAAATCTAAACGATTAATCAAGTCAAAACCAAATGAAATAAAAATCAAAATGTAACCAGAAATCAAAATCAACTTGAGAATACAAATGAACTTGCAAGTATAATTTGATTACAAGCAGCAAGAAGAGCATGAAGGATATGCTTTTATATCAAAATCATAGTTTTAGGAGGAAGCTAGTGGATCATAATGGCTCATTTACAACATTAGAAGCGGTGCACCCTCAAGTAATGATCAATAGGGTTGGCAAAAGTATAACAAGTGATCTATAAGTTAAAGAGATGATGTCAAGAGCCCTGCAATGCATACAATGGTCCTACTTACAAGTAATGTGGTCAAAATGTATGAAGGAATTAGAAATGAGTGGAGTTTCTCCAACATTCATCATACACAATGCAATACATTTGAAGCACATACAAGTCCCTACGAGGTTAAATGCGCCACACTTGCAAGAACAACAAATGGTTGCAAAACGTACGATGCCCCCTAAGTGCATTATTGAAACCTCCAACACTAGCTACAGTGCCTGCTGATTGAAGATGACAACACTGCCAATCGATGGTGGAAGGCCCGTCTCTACAATCAAGTGCAATCATTCAACCCACCTGAGATTGGTGAAAGGTGGATATGATGTATGAATAATGGGTCTTCTGCAAACACTTCCAGGAGGTCTCCCTGCAATGCAAATGAACCATTGTGGACACAAAAAAAGAAAGGCGTGCATGGGTGATTGAGATGCTGCAAAATACCAGTGGATAACAACAGTGGATATACCGTAGGTACAACGAACCATTGTGGACACAAGTGTAGATGTCGCCCTCAACAACGGTGATTGAGATGCTGCAAAATATGTCGGGTTTGAAGATAATTCAGCATACAAAAAAAGACATCTCCTGGCAGAATGGAAGAGATGTTTGAGCAAATTCGAACTAAACTTCCTGGTGTTCCAAAATTTTTTCTTGAGTCTGTACTCGGGAAGAAAAAAATTCTGATATCTACAAATATCAGAAATAACAAGTCCACTTTACTAAAGACCCTGAAAAGAGCTCTTTTCAAGGCGCAGTCACTGATTTCAAAGTCCAGAAGAACCCTACCCGATGAATGAGAAAAGGGGAGTCAACATCAAGATGAGGAGATGCCTAATAACATCAAAACCATATCGTCATCGAATCCGCAACACTCGTACTAGCAGACAGAAGGTGTTTATAGGCTCTTAAATGAAATGTTGTGCATTCAAACTATAATTATCCGCACAACCAAAATATAATAAAATACCCCTGCACGTGCACTATAAATTGTATACACATAGGTACACTAAAGGGAAAAATACAATCACAACCCGCATGGGCCCCGGCTAGCGCGTTATTGGTACACACGTGACGTCTAGGGATGCTGCGCGGGTCGATAAGTGAATTTAAGTTTGAACCCGATCCTTCTATACGGATCAATAGGAGTTGACAGGGTTCGAACCTTCAAATGAATACCCGGTTGTGGCGACCAGTGTATTTGTTTTAATACATTCATATTAGGCCTTCAAGGCCTATAATCAAGAGAATTCATTAACAAAGGCACGAAGCCTGCGAAACCCGATCCTCCTAAGCAGGTAAATAGGAGTAGACATGGTTCGAGTCATCGGATAAAAATGCGGTCACGAAGTTGACCGGAATATTTATTTTATGCATTCATATTAGGCCTTCAAGGTCTTTAACAAAGAAAATTCACAAACAATGGCACAAAGCCTATGAAACCGATCCTCTATCGGAGAGTTGATAGGGTTGACAAGGTTCAATCAAATGGAAATGACTCCAAACACCCCGATGATGGCTGTGTTGAATGCAAATCTCAACCGGAGGGGTCTATTCCAAACATTTCAAATGCCTTTCAAACTCCACACAAATACCCATAAAATCCAAAATCCCAATGATTCTCAAAATCTAAAAATATTTAAAATTGAAATCAAACCATCAAACGCTTAAAGCAAAATCCATCCTCCCTCCGCAACAATTTGCCGAGGTGGACAAGTTAAAAATTACTTCAGCTCATAAAGAGCCAAATGCCTAGTCAAAAATATCACTAGGATCCATTCTCAAATAATCTTCTGCCAATAAGGACGTAGTACGTGTCCTCAAACCGGTGATTTTGCAGCTAAATGACACCGCATGATAAACGATTATGACCCGGGGCTCTCTGAATTGAGTGGTTTTGCTGTCAAATGGCACCACGAAATACCAGTTAGGACCAAAGCTAATACGTTCCTTATTGACATCAAATCCTTGAGATATGAATCAATATGATATAATCAATAGGGCAAAAAGCCATCTGTTAACTAAGGTGGATTCAAATTTGTTCCCTTAGACAAACATTCAACCCATGTCTACAATGTTCTTTTGGACGAAGCAACCCATGGTTGCCGACAAGGATCCTTCTATCAGGTTGGGTCGACTACCTCCTCTGACTAAGTAGACCAGGGATCACGATAGCCCGGGACGACAAAACCATGGGATCTTGATCGGGTCCATCATCCATTCCCCCACCATCCGCTATAAGTGCAAGATGGTGAAAATTTCTATTTTAAATACAAAATATTCAAATTTCCAAATTCCGAATGCCCATTGCTGCTACTATATGTCAGATAACATGTACTCTACACGTATTTGATTGACGTCTAGCATTAATAAAAAATTCTCTCTCATTATCGAGAGGGGTAATTAACTATAGGGGCTTGCGCCTATAGGAAATCAGAACTCAGATCATAAAGTCATTGCAAAATTAGGGCGAAATCTCTGGGTAGTGTCTTATCTACAAACCCATCTGCCTTCCAAAATTTACCCCGGAACTTATTCCGTTAAAACTCCCTCGCCAAGTAAAAAAGCAATCATCAAGTGGGCAGAGGCCGGGGCCGAATTTTTGGAGCCCACACAATACAATGATACCAAGCCTTTGAGAATGCCATTATTAGCGTAATGGTGGTTATAGACAAACAATGTGAAAAATACTGTAACACAAGAGGCACAATAATTTAGAGTGTCTAATCATCCGATATAACTTGTGCACGAAGAAACATGCTATTATTGTATGCCAATGGAAACAAAGGCTGTACTATGCAATTGGTCGAATTAGAGGGGGCATTGAGGCCTCCTTGTTGTTGGCCGATGTTTGAACTGGAGGGGGCCGTTGGAGAGCCCCCCTGGTGGATGGAAGGGCAGTGGCAACAACTACCGTTTCCTACTAGATAGCATATCCTTATGCTTTCTCCTAGAAAAGATGATCATGTTGGGCTTGTTCAGCCATTTTCTGGCTTGATTGTCCTATTTGCCCTGGAGCATCCATAGACTCAAAATAATGCTTAGAAACTTGTATGAGGTTGATTCTGACGTTCTGAGTTTTGGTTGAATTTTTATAGGTCAACTCTTATAAGTATGAGTATTTTATCCTTATTACTGTACTTGCTCATCTGATTGATAGGAATAGTATTGTTGCTATTATAATTTTGGAAATTTTAAGATGGAGAAAAATGGTTTTATTTTGCACTGTCATGGTTTGTTGAAACTTCTACTCTGATGCTAATCCTCTATTGATAAGAAATGTCAGCAGTCAAGGTTTGTGTTTGTGAGATGCGTAACAAGAACGACATTCTTAGAAAACAAAATTTTTGGGATATTTTTGCATATTTTTTGCATGAGCTGACTGCATTATGTTTTTATAATCTTTTTGAACTAGGGCACCTGTAATGTGGATGGATGTTAGTTTTTTTACTTGTGCAAAGTAGTTTGCTTGCACATTTTTTATTACACACTAATTCAACACATGGTTTCCTTCTGGGCCTTTAGAAGATGGAGCCTGATGTTGTTGTAGTTTAATAATTATAATCTCTTTGCAACTTGACTAGTTTTATCTCATTTTATTGGTAAAAAAAAATTTTCAAGTTAATCTGCCGTTGCAGTAAATAACTTTTTTTTGACAGGAAAAAGGTGACTGATTTGGATGACCTCCTTGGTGATTATTATTCAAAGCAGAGAGAAATTGATAGCATTGCCCATAAAAAGTCTAAATCTTTAAAGAGATACAGCTCAGATGATGAAGATGATAAAAATGAGAAAGGCAATGAAACAAAGCTATCGGAGATTGCTGATGAGTGTGAAAAACAGGCAAGTAAGCCAGGTTTATGATTGATTTAGTTTAATTTGTTGTATGGTGTAAATCTTTGACGTGCCTACAGATAAATCAAATTTTTGCTGAAAACGAGATACCTTTGTGGGGTCTGAAGATCTTTGGGCAACAGGTTCTTTATGTCAATAGCTTTTTAATGTTTGTCATCATTGTTTATTTATTTTTAGTTTGTTTTGAACTTTTGATTTTGGATTATTCTGAACTGCAGAAATCTTTACCTTCCTTCGGCTTTATAGAATTGGAGAATTGCAAGCTTCTTCAGCCTTTTAGAGAAAATCAGCTAGATTCAGATTTACTTTCGGATTCTGGACAAGGTGTTCTATCTTTACTGATTGTAGGAGAATTTTTGTATCCTCAAACGGATTGCATATCTTATAATCGAGTACGGCATAAGAATGATGATATATTACCCCGAAGGATAAAAATATCATTTCCTTATGGACTCAACTATAAAATTTACAATTATTTAACAGAGATTCCCCCACTCGATGTTTGGTCGAGTGGGGTTTATTTATTTCTGGGGTACAGACGTCCCATAGGGGCAAACCCCTATGGTTAATTACATCCCAAGTTTGATTTGGGAAAACTTTTGATTAAACTAGTGGTTTTGCTTTCTTTTGAAGTCATTTAAATGTTGGCTAAAGTTTGATCTTTGTTGTTTTAAAATCCATGAAAGTCTTAGCAAAAGGATTTGGCCCTTTAGGAATTTCAAGGAGGAGATCAACTTAGATTTA
>NW_021318534.1:3030648-3035562 GCF_001605985.2 Dendrobium catenatum
TAGGAGAGGTTTCTAAACCACTTTTGGGCATGATTTAGAAATTTGGATGGGAGAGATCTATCACAACGATTTCTAGGAGATTTAAGATCAATTTGGGGTATGATCTAAGAAGAACCTAGAATGCATGCATGTATGTGGCGATGATTATCCAAATTAGAGAATTTTGATACAATAGAGCGAATGCCCACTTGTTATTTTCTTTACAAGCCTTGCAACACACCCAAAGTAAGATTGATCAACCCTACTTGCTCTAGAATTAGTAAAATGAACCTTTAAGAGTTCAAATAAAATTCTACAACAAGTTATCAAATGCATTTGGGCATAGAGAAAATTGCAAGTTGACAAATGCAAAACCCTTAATCCTATGTCAATTTTGCCATGACATTAGCATTGAGTAGGTATAACCTAGAATTCAACAAAACCTATGTCTCAACATTCATTTTGGGATAGAAAAAGATCATCAAATCCTATGGTCCATTCGTAGGCGAAGGCTAAGCATGCAATATGAGTGCAAAATCATACATTTGGAGAGCGTTGGATGCCAATCCAACAACCCTACGCACATCGCCATTCCCTTTTGGCTCTCACATGAGAGCAACTTGGCAAAAATCATCGGATTTTCCCAAGTTTGGAAAGAGGACAGCGATCATAGGATTTCGAGGAAGCATAAATTTAAGTTTCTAAGGGACCTAGGGCTTAGGGGGCGTCAAACACACAACAATTGGCCTTGGGGGACCCTAGGTTTCACTAAGTTTCAGTGTTTTACCTCCCCGGTTTGTCCTAGCGCTCCAATCCAAGCTCCGGATCATTTTCCAAGCTCCTAGGTTGCTGTCCAAGGTCCTTTGAAAGCTCCAAGTTGCTGTCCCAGGTGATTCGAGAGGCTCCTTTGCTGTCCAAGGCGCTCCCAAGTTTCCAAACCACTGTTTGTAAGCTTCCAAAAGCTTCCAACCTGCTATTTGCAAGCTTCTGGAAGTGGTGCTGCCATCCAAATGTTCCAAATCCTATCCAAGTTCTTCCGGAAGACAAATGTGCTGCCCAAGGTGCAGTAAAGAGCTGTCTTCAGCATTTGAAGGCTTCCGGAAGTCACCTCCGTCGTCCCAAGCTCACTGGAAATGATTTGGGAGAGGGAGTAGGTCTTCTACTTTCCTTAACTACAGTAGAAAAGCTCTACAACAACCCCTTTCACTATTACGAACTCCTCGGAACTGAAATCGGAGGGAGAAGAAACCCCTAAATCTCCCTTGAGTGTAAGAAGAGGGAGAAGACAGCAGGTCTCAAGTTCCCAAACCCTTTTGCTGTGAAGAAGAAGGTGCAAGGCAACTCCCACTCCACCGGGTCTAGTCCGATCGGCCTTCAGCACGCGTAAATGGGAAGGAAAACCTCCGACAGCTCGGTCGCAGTCGCCCCTAGCTGATAGCACGCGGAAGAGGGCTTCCGCTTCCGCCTCCGCCTCTTCCCCTTCTCTCGTGCTCTCGGTTCCGCTGGGTCAGGACGGAACCACACGGGGGAGCCGAATGCTCCCCCTCTCCCGATCTCTCCCTCTTTCTCGGCTCTGGGTCGGGACGGAAAACACAAGGGGAGCCGAATGAGCTCCCCTCTCTCCCTTACGTGCTCTTAGAGGCGCACAAAGCACCGCCCAAAATGCCCAATCAGCCTCATACACGTGGGAATGAGGGATTTAGGGCAAAAATTCACAAGAAATCTGAGCCCTTGATTTAGATTTCAGATTTAGGTATTTGATTTAGCCTAAATCAAACAATTGGGCTTGAAATTGAGTCAGAATTGGACTCGACCCGAACCGATTTGGGTCGGTTTGGATCCGATTGGGTCCGATCAAGTTAATTTTGTGAAATTAAACTTGAATCAGTGCCGAAACGTGTCGAATTGGGCTCGACGACGCTCGACGGGGTTCAATTGGTTTGATTTGATTTTAATTTAATTAAATTGGGTTTAATTTAATTAAATTGAGACTTAATTCTGATTAATTTCACCTCGATGATAATCAATTGAGTTGATCGAGCGCGATCGAGCCTAGTCGGGCTCAATCGGGGTCGAGTCGATGCGAAAATATTCGTCAACACTGATGCTACCTTCTTTTTGTCTGATCTTTTAGTTCAGGATTTCTTATTATTCATTCCCTTTGGATTGAATGGATCTGAGCATATTTTTTTTCATTCGAATCCTCTGGATGATACGAGGATTGAAGAAAAGATTACATAGAAAAAGTGAGAGAGAGTGAGAAAAGGGGAGGGAAACCTAGGGATTTTTTGCCAGGGGCTAGTTTAGGTGGAGAGGAGAGAGATTAGGGGAAAAAATTGGATAGTTTCATGTCAAATTCACAGTATGTACATTAATCGATCTTTATCCATGTCTATCAATAATGGATCTTAATCCTTCATTTAAAAAAGAAAATTACATCATTCATTTCCAATATGTATATTCTTTATTTCATAAAACAAATGTTTAAATTATTTATCATTTAACTAATTTCTTATTTTAGCTCTTAGATAATTATATATTTTATCCATTTTAATTATATTTACATGAAAGATATTTATTCATGTAGAATTAGTACGCATCAAATGGTTTTATGTTTTCATCATTTAAACACCAATTTTCTGATGGAGAATTCTTTTAAATCTTCAAATGAGAGATCATTATTACGTGTGCATGCATAGAGAGAGAGAGAGATTAAAAGCCCAAAATAGTCTTCTGATTATTTGTAAATGCCTAATTTAGTCCCAGACTTTCATGATGACCTAATTTAGTCCTCCAATTATTAGAAAATATCCTAATTTAATTCAAAGGCCAAAAGTAAGAATTAAAGTTAACCCCAAGGATGAAATGTAAGGATATTTTGGGTATTATAATGTATGTGAGATTATATTATTTTTGTGGGCGTTTTCTAGAGAGAGTCCAGGATTTTAGAGAGAAAAATTTAAATTTCCTTCGTTATTTTGAATTGGCGGTTTTTTCGGGAATGTCGGCTGGGCTTCTGGCAATCTTCTCCGGTGACGATGCTTTTACCAGGATCTTCAACCATAGCTCTCGACCACTGTTGGTTCGAGATTTTTCACCTAAGAATGCTCCGTTGGTTATCAAAGAGCCAACTTTCGTTAAACCTAAATCACCTAATCCTGTGATTGGCAAAGGCAAGGTGATTGAAGATACCGTGGAAACGGGAACTCCGTAACCTGCAGTTATTTGCAATTCAAGTGGTTTTGAAGCTTCATCTTCATTTGGTATGAAAATTTTCGTCAATAGGTTTGGTAATGCTGTTACAAAAACAAATCCTATTTCAGAGGGAGTCCCTTCAATTCAAATTAATATGGACGATCCATCAACTGTTTGTGGGATTGCTCAAGTTAACTCGGTTACTGAAGATCAAGGACTGAAGGCAAATATAAGTGTTAATGGTAATGATGCGACAAAACCGTGGAACAAACGTCCTTACATTATGATAAATCTGTCTAAGGATGAACAATTTTTAACAGAGGACGGGATTGCAGTGAAGCTTCATGAACCTAATGTAAAGACTAATTCTAACCGATTACAATTTTCTATTGTGGTGAAGGTGTTTGGAGGAAGTATTCCAGTCCAAATGATCATTGTAGAGCTACGTCGACAGTGGAGTCAATTTGGCAAAATTCATTTGATTTTTCTTGTAAAACTCGAAAGTAACAATCTTCAGCGTCACACGCATTTTGATGCGTCGCGACGAAATTAAGTAAAATTTTGAAGTCATCGGATTTTGATGCAATAAATTTTATAAAATAGTATGCAAAATTCTGAGCGAATCGATATAAATAACCTATATTGGATTTAGTGTAATTTGGAAGTAAAAATTTATTTAAGTTTCATACGATAACTTTGCTCTTGATATCATTTAAGTAGAGATGACTTAAGTGAGGGCTTTTAGGACATTATGCAATTAAAAGAGAGCTTTCCACTCTTATTAGGGGACTAAAATGTTTCGGTCCCCATTCTATTCGTGCATCCCGAACCGAACAAGAAAGGGCGAAAGAGGCGTCGGGGAGGAGCGGCGACGACGACCCTAGGGGAGGTTTCCGGCGGCGGTTTGTGAAAGAGATTGAAGGGAAATCGTAGGGAAGAGTGAGGTGAGTTCATAGAAACCTTTTCTCATGATTTTTCCTCAAGATTTTCTCAAGAAAGAAATCTAGGATTTTATAAAAACACGAAATTTCTTTAAGATATGGATAAGGAAGGTTTAGGGGATGTTTTTAAACCAAAAAATGAGATTATTCCTTGAAAAATAGGGATTTTAAAATTTAGGGTTTTCTCCGATTTTCATTTTCTTTCAAAATGACTTTGTAGGAAAGTTTCTAAAAGTTGTTATGAAATAGTTACTTGTTCATAAATTATAGCATTTTAGAAGTTTAAGAGAGAACAAATTAATGTTTACACATTATGTACATCTCTTATAGATATTAATCGCGTAAAGGGAAAGGTTCATAAGGATATTTGACGAATCACACTGTGGTGAGGTAGGTAAAATGAATTTCTTTTAAATTTAGAAAGTTCTTTAATTCCGAACATGTAGAAATGATATTTCTCTTTATACTCTTTGTAATATCATTATGACTAGCATGTTTTTATATAGAAGCTCATGATCACATGTTACAAAAGAAAAGTTTTTATGCATTGATAGTAGAAAATGGTAAAGCTCATGTTCCCTTCTTTACAAGTATTACATATGCCTTCTCGTACATGCAATATACATTTGAGCATATCTCTTTTCTCATGTAAGTAGCAAATATATAATCCCATATGAGAACATACACATGAATGGTATGCATAAGCCTCATTTATGAATGTTGACCTCTACTACAAGCCAAAGGAAAGCAAATAAAAAAAATATATATACTCAAATACCTGTTGTACCTATCCCCTGCT
>NW_021318534.1:3043288-3044573 GCF_001605985.2 Dendrobium catenatum
AGGATTGATTTGGGTGTGACATCCGGCGAGGCTTCCCTGAGATTCGCCCCCATCTACGAACAACGTCAGAAGTGGGCCCCAAAAAGGACCCATAATGACATTCCTCCAGACGGTAGACACCTTGGAGAATCCTCCAGGGGATCCCGTCTCCCTCCATCCCCTCCAAAAGAAGAAACCAATTTTGACCGCAGTCCGCTGGTTGAAGAAGTCCTCGTGCCTAACCAAGAACCGAAAATCTAGTGGCGGCGCCGCTCGGAGATCCGAGTACTATCAGAGGAAGGAAATATGCAAGGGGGAGACAAAATTTGAAGAAGAGGAATTCCTTGAAGAGGATGAAAATATAGAAGAATACCTCGAAAGGGAAGAAAATATGGAAGAAAATATTGATGAATTTCTAGAAGAAAATCTAGAAGAAGAAATGCAAGAAATAAATAACACTCTAGAAGTTGTCTATATGGTGAGACACACTAATGCTAATGAGGAAGCCTATTATGATGACTGTGAAGATGACGACGATCAACAACCGCCGATTAGGCGAGTTTATTAACGTCGTTGTGAAGCTGGGTCCACCACTGGCAGAGGTGGTCATTCCCAAGTAGAAGAATAAGGAGGAGAAGCTGAAGAGAATCCCTTCGCTGATGAAAATGCAGAGACATATAAGGTGACAAATGAGAGCCAAAGATAGAGAAATCTCTCAGTTAAATGGAAAGATGACTGAAATAATGGCTCAGATGGGGGCAATGATGCAAATGATGCAGAAAAATGCTGCTATTGGCGCCATACCTAATCCTCCTGCTGACCCTCCAAGCTTCCAAGTGCCACTAGGATCAGGAGTACAGGGAGCTCCGGAAGGTGGTCGCGAAGTCAATAACATTACTCGCCAACCCACTCCACAGAATATTGCAAGTACTTCTGAACCTGTGATTGCTGCACAGTTAGAAGGAATTATTACCGAGAAGATCAGGGCTATTATAGCTGTTGACCAAGCAGAGAAGTTGGTGGGCAAGGGTCGTCCGTATCCTGCTGAATACGACCAAGTTCCGTACCCAAAAGGGTATTCTGTGTCAAAGTTCAACACTTTCAACGGTAATAACAACCCCAGGCAACACCTGACACAGTTTAAAGCTACCTGCGGGAACACAGGAGGCAATGACGCCCTTCTCTTTCGACAATTCGTCAGCAGTTTGACATCAACTGCTTTCGAATGATATGCTGAACTACCGAATGATTCTGTGAAGACCCTCGCATAATTGGAAAATATGTTTGTGAAGAAGTTTGCTAGTGC
>NW_021318534.1:3044673-3247166 GCF_001605985.2 Dendrobium catenatum
GAGACTGGAGATTGAAGAACAGGTGATTACAGAGACGAAGAAGCTTATTGATGCAGGCTTTATCCGAGAAGAAAAGTATGTTGATTGGATCGCAAATATCGTCCCAGTGATGAAGAAGAATGGACAGATTCATGTCTGCATGGACTTTAGGGACCTCAATAAAGCATGCCCAAAAGATGATTTTCCACTCCCTGTATCCGAACTCCTAGTGGACAATACGTCCAACTACGACATGTTCTCCTTTATGGATGGATCGTTAGGATACAATCAAATCAAGATGGCGCCCGAAGATGAAAAGTATACATCGTTCAGGACGCCCATCGGGATTTTCTGCTACACGGTCATGCCCTTTGGCCTGAAGAACGCTGGTGCCACCTACCAGCGGGCGATGACTCACATATTTGATGATTTGGTACATCAGAAGGTCGAGTGCTATGTAGATGACCTTGTTGTCAAAAGTCTCTGCCGAAATGATCACTTAAAAGATCTTAGAATTGTATTTAAAAGAATCAGAAAATTTGATCTGAAGATGAATCCTCTCAAATGTATTTTTGGGGTCTCCTCCGGCAAATTCTTAGGATATGTTGTTCGTCATCGAGGCATAGAAATCGACCCCAACAAAATTATGTCGATCACGGAGATGCCACCACCAAGGAACCTTCGATAGCTTCGCTCGCTGTAAGGAAAACTGGCTTTCATTCGGAGACTTATATCAAATCTATCGGGTAGGTGCCAGCAATTTTCAAAGTTAATGAAGAAAGATGTTCGTTTCAAATGGACGTAGAATGCCAGGAAGCATTTGACAGCATCAAAAGATATTTGTTGAATCCGCCCATTCTCGCAGCGCCAATTTCGGGGAAGCCTCTTATATTGTATACAGCTGCACTAGAAGAGTCCCTCGGAGCACTATTGGCCCAGAATAATGAAGATGGCAAAGAAAATACACTCTACTACATCAGTCGAAGATTGATTGGAGTAGAAAGCCGTTATTCCCCAATTGAAAAGCATTGTCTGGCGTTGATTTTTGCAGTTCAGAAACTTCGCCACTACATGTTATCCCATAAAATCACACTGATATCAAAGATCGATCCGTTAAAGTTCTTGATGACAAGACCAGCGTTGACAGGTCGTCTGGCCAGGTGGGCAGTATTGTTATTGCAGTTTGAAATCATATACATGCCACAGAAGGCGGTGAAAGGACAAGACTTGGCAGATTTTCTCGCTGCATATCCAATTCCAGCAGACTCTCTACTCAACGATGATTTGCCCGATGGGCAAATGATGCAGGTCGAGGAGAATGAAAAGTTACCGTTCTGGGAGATGTACTTTGATGGGGCATCGTCTATTAGACCTGTCCAACCTCCAAATATTGCAAGAGCCCGAGCTGGCATCGATCTCATTTTCGTAGCACCCGAGGGGGGTATAATGAGATTTTCATTCAGTTTGACTGAACCTCGGACCAACAATGAAGCCGAGTACGAAGCTCTATTAGCGGGGCTGGAGATTGCGATCGATGTCAGAATCCAACATCTCCAAATCTTTGGTGATTCTCAGCTCGTGATAAATCAGGTCCTCGGTATTTATAAAGTTGGCAAAGTTGAATTGGCCCATTACCATCGGAGAGCCCTCGAGCTTCTGAAGCAAGTACCAAATGTTGAAATAACTCGAGTTCCTCGAGAACAGAATGCTAAAGCAGATTGTCTGGCCAAACTGGCCAAAGAAATGACGAATATAAACGAGGAGAGGCCTATATTCATAGGAGTTTACACTCGTAGGATTTTGGAGCCCGCTCTACTGCAATTTCCGAGGGCAGAAGAAATTCTAGATTCAAGCCAGCAAGATAAAGTGGTAGTTGACCCTCAACCTCTCCATCAGATCATTATAGAAAATTATCCGGAAGAATATCACGTGGCCAAGAGACATAAAGCTAGTCAAACTTTAGAATCGTGGTGGCATTGTTTAGATATTGAAGTCGAAAATGATGGGAGAGCCATTCATTAACTACTTCAAGGAAAACAAACACCCGACAGAAAAGTCTATAATCGCACAAATTCGAAAAAGGGCGTTGCGATATGCATTTGTAAATGACATGTTGTACAGACGAGCATTTGATCAAATGTGGCTAAGGTGCCTGGGGATCAAGGAAGCTGATAAAGTGGTAGCAGAAATTCACGAAGGGCTTTGCGAAGCACATCAATCAGGTTCCAAAATAGCCGCTAAAATCAAGAGAATGGGTTATTATTGGCCAACTATGGTCAGAGATTCTATTGACCATGCGAAGAGGTGCCACGAATGTCAGATTCACGGTGATGTTATACATCAGCCTCCAAATCCACTGCACCCAACAGTAGCATCCTGGCCATTCGAATGCTGGTGTACTGATATAATCGGGATAGATCCGCCATCATCAGCCGGACACCGTTTCATTCTGGCAGCAACAGACTACTTTTCAAAGTGGACAGAAGCAACTCCATTTAGAGAGGTCACATCGGAGCATGTGATTAATTTCTTTACCCACAATGTTGTTTACAGATTCGGTGTGCCACGCCGCATAATCTCAGATAATGGTACTGCATTCAAAAGTACAAAAATCTATAAGTTCGTTGATCGGCACAAAATCGATTGGCGATATTCGTCTATCTACAATCCAAGGGAAAATAGATTGGCATAAGCCTTCAACAAGACACTGGTGAAGCTGTTGAATAAGATCCTCACCAAGAACAAAAGAGAGTGGCATACGAAGATGGCAGAAACATTGTGTGCGTATCGTACAACCTATAAAACTCCAACCAAAACCACTCCGTATTCTCTAGTGTTCGGTGTTGAAGCCGTATTACCATTGGAGATTGAACTATCGTCACTTCGGGTAGCAATTCAGAATAATCTTACTCAAAAGCAAAATGCCCGCCTCAGAATGGAAGAGCTTGACCCACTTGATGAACTCAGGTTACAAGCCCAACAAAATCTGGAAATCTATTGAGGAAGAATGGCAAAATCTTTTGATCGAATAGTGCGTCCTCGATCATTTCAGGAAGGAGAATTTGTCCTGGTGCTTAGAAGACCAATCATTCCATATCAAAAAATTGGTGGCAAATTCGTATCCAATTGGGAAGGCCCCTTCTTCATCGAGAAGGTGTACCAAGGAGGAGCATATCAGTTGATCGATCTGAACGGTCAGAGGCCCATGCCGCCTATCAATGGTCGACATTTAAAGAAGTATCATGCTTGAAAATTTCATGACTATTGTACTTTGCAATTATCAAAGTTTTATATGCATATTTATCAATGCATGTTTGCTTATATTTTGAAATTCTCTTGTATAGCAAGAATGCATTTCAAAATCCCTCATCAGACTGGGGGCATTTTAAATATTTATTTGGGTTGACATCGCGCTGCGTGCTGAGTTTCCCAAATAAATATTTAAAATCTCAAAGATACAAAGCCTATCTAAATTATCCCTGTGAGACGGGGCATTTTAAATATTCATTTGGGTCGACATCGTGCTACATGCCGAGATCCCCAAATGAATATTTAAAATCTTGAAATTTTAAATTTATTATATTCTGAAATGTTCCTAATTGACAAGGGGCATTTTAAATATTTATTCGGGTCGACATCGCGTTGTATGCCGAGATCTCCGAATAAATATTTAAAATTATTAATTGAAATGCTCTTTTGTGCTAAAGAATACAAATGTTTCTTTTTTAAAGTATATGCAGGTGATCTCTCGGAAGACCGAGACAACACCTCTAACAAACCAATACTCAAAAGTCAAGAAAGAGACTTTTGTGGCTACACACTCCTACAAAATTGAGCTGAAGAAGCTTGAGGTCTTTCAACTGCCTGAAGCTTAAGGTTAGAATGGGTGTAAAAGGTCGGATCCAACACGCCCAAATATGGCTGGATCGCTGGCAGCTCCGTCTACTCAACAAGCCATAAGAAAGGCCGTAGTAGCGGAACTCCCACTTCGTCAACCCGTCAGTAGGGACTGTAGGAAGAACGAAGGCCGATTTGACTCGACAAGTTCAAGTGATCGTAGTCTGCAAAGTTCTCCAAAATGACCAGAGAATCAAAGTTCCAAGGAGAAGCTAAGTCTCGAGCAACTACCAAATGTTCGTAGGCTCCAAAATCTAAAACCATAAAGGATGACTCAAAATCTGTCAACTTCAGTAAAGTCAGCATTGGGGAGCGCAATTCCCACAGCTCAAGTCTGGAGCCTGAATAGGTGTAAGTAAGAGGTTGGATCCAACAAGCCAAACTATGGTCGGATCGCTGGCAGCTCCATCTACTCAACAAGGCATAAGAAAGGCCGCAGTAGAGGAACCCCCATCTCAGCAATCAGAGGACAAAGAGCTATCAAATTCTAGCTCTCCCAATCTGATGAACTCAAGTGATTCAGATTAAAGTCTTCTCAAGTGGTTAAGGATCATGATACTACCTATGTTCGGTACTATCAACTGAATCCAGAACCTGCAAATCCTTAAACAAATCCGTAAAGCACAAAGCGAGGATCGAATGAATTTTTCTTCAACAAGTCCGCTAAAGCACAAAGCACATGACCGAAGAAAACTATCTCAAAGTTCACATAAAGCCCAAGGATGAACTAAGAGGATTCTGTTATCAACAAGTCCGTTATGCACAAAGCTCTGGACCGGTGACTTTTCTCCATCGAACTAATACAAACGTAAGGATTTAGGTCATTAACATATACTCCTTCAACAATCCCGCCAAAGCAAGAAACATAGGGCCGAAGGAACAAAAATCACCTAACAAGTCAATAAAGACAAATCAGGAAATTCTCCATCATTGTCCGCAGCACAAAGAACAAGGGAAAAGGAAATCAGTATCCCAACGATCTATTGATACATCCAAGAGATCTATGAAGAAAGAAAATCTTAGTGTGACATCCAAACGAATTTTTGGATATTCACTAAATGAGAATCTTAGTGTGACATCCAAGTAAGCTTTTGGAGATCCACTAAATGAAGACCCTGGCGTGACATCCAAGCAAGCTTTTGGAGATCCGCAAACAGAATCCCTAGTGTGACATCTAGAACAAATATTTATAGATCCACAAGGTCATTCAGCATACAACAAACGTGATTCGCTCTAGACGCGTACTACATTTGTTGGGGGGCATTTGTTGACCTCTACTATAAGTCAAAGGAAAGCAAATAAAAAAAATATATATATACTCAAATACCTGTTGTACCTATCCCCTGCTCTCTACCGAATATCCGCTCAGGTCCTGCACAAATCTCTGCGTGAACAGTACCCATGCTCTGAGAAACGGCGCCGAATACGTCTCTTCTCCGCATACTTTGTCTCTACCCCACTCCCTCTATCATTAGAAGTAGGGGTGTCAATTTTTGACACGACACGGAACACGACCCGAACCCGACCCGGAAAAATCCGGGTTCGGGTCAACCCAAACCCAAAACGGGTCGGGTTCGGGTTCATGAAATCAACCCGTTTTAAAAATCGGGTCGTGTTCGGGTTGACCCGCCAACCCGAAATTGACCCGAAAGTGACACGAAAAATCATTTTTGACCCGAAAACCCGAGATTAACCCGATTTTTGACCCGAAATTTAGCAATTTTGGGTCAATCCCGGGTCATTCGTGTCGGGTCGGGTTGACCCGGACCCGAATCGGGTCGGGTTCGGGTCCAGAAACCTGACCCGTTTTTAAAAACGGGTCGGGTTCGGGTTGACCCGAACAGTGCCGGGTCAGTTCCGGCTCGTCGCATCTTCAACCGTGCACGTCTTTAGTGACGTGGCGGGTAGGCGGCCTCTTGGTTTTTCCCCTAAACGGGGGAGACGCCGGGAGGCTGCCGAAATTTTGTCTGAAATACAGACAAGGACTTGAAACAAATTGGACTTGTGGACTTGATTCAATTGATGTAAATAAATATGAACTCAAGTCTAAAACAAAGAAGAAGGAGAAGATCACATAACTTGGACTAAATTCAGACTTGAAAAACTGAGAAAATGATTTAAGTAAAAATTCAAGCAAGAGAAATTTGAGCTTTCACATCGAACAAGGACTTGAAACAAATTGGACTTGTGGACTTGATTCAATTGATGTAAATAAATATGAACTCAAGTCTAAAACAAAGAAGAAGGAGAAGATCACATAACTTGGACTAAATTCAGACTTGAAAAACTGAGAAAATGATTTAAGTAAAAATTCAAGCAAGAGAAATTTGAGCTTTCACATCGAAGTATACATGAATTCTACAAGACAGCGGTGGACTATTTGAACTCAAATGAGTTGAACAATGGACTTGATCGAACTCAAAGATCAATTTGGGACATGCGGACTTGCTTCAATTGATTTAAATAAATTCAAATCTAAGTGAATATAAATTCAAAAGATAACAAAGCTTGGACTTGAAACGAGTGAGCTCGACTCAAATTGAGATTTGAACTAAAGTGCAAAAGACTTTGAATTGACTTGAACAATAAAGAAATTGAATGGAATATACAAAGACCTGGCTTTGGATGAATTAGCAAATTAAAGTCTAAATGCATCATGTTTATCCAAGTGAACAGCAAGTACTTAACTAACATGACGACTTCCATCAATTAGTCATGTATAGTCTAGTTGCAAGTGGAGGTATAATGATGTTTCAATGAATCTTACAACACATGCAAGATGAGTCATTCACAATTGAAGATGAACACCAAGTAATTATCAACAAGAAGAAAGAATGACTTGTGGATGAGCACTTGAACTTAAGCTTGCTTTTTAAACTCAAGCAAGAATCAACTGAACTAATGCAAAAAATGTCTTGAACATGAACTAGATAGCATCATGTGGAGTTTGGAATATTTGAACAAACAACTCTCTTATAACATGCATATGAAAGTGAAAGGATAAATGAATGACAATCATCTCAAGTCAAATACGAAAGAAATTATGAAAGAGCATGGCTCGATTGCATGGTCACTACAGGAGAGCCCTAGAAGCATGATAATTGATTTGTAAACATGATTCATTCCCAAGCAACAATCAATAGGAATCATCACCTCAATTGAATGATTATTGTATAAAAGCTCCAATGGATATTGTAGTTGACCCAGGAAAACTACTCCAATAAAAGTGTAAATCTTCTATCAACAATAATGAATTTGACAGAAGCTTGTAGTGTCTTGAGGATACAAGCAACAATTGCTAGAAGGATTGAAAGACGTTCAAGCAAATGCACCAATTACAGCAAACATACACGTATGCAATGATGACAATCAACAACGAATAACAAATTATCTACAAGCATCTACAAATATAAGGCAGAAGATTAGTTAGTGCACTATGACCCGCCAACAAAAATCAACAAATAGTGCACGACAGTCTACCTGTACAAAGCAGTAAACAACTGATCCATAAACTGCTATTTCACGCCACCGGATTTGCAACCTCCGTACAAGCAGACAGAAGACGTTTACAGATACTTTTAAATTACCCCTGCACCTGCACTGTAATTTGTATACACATAGGTACACTAAAGGGGAAAATACAATCTCAACCCGCATGGGCCCCGGCGAGCGTGCTATTGGTACACACGTGATGTCTAGGAATGTTGCGCGTGTTATTAAATTTGAACCCGATCCTCCTAAGCAGGTATAAAGGAGTAGAAAGGGTTCAATTATAAAATGCCCCCAAATACCCGCATGGGACTCGGCGAGCGTGTTATTGGTACACACGTCACGTCTAGGGATGCTATGCGGATTGACAAGTGAATTCAAGTTCGAAACCGATCCTTCTATACGGGTCAATAGAAGTCGACAGGGTTCGAACCGACAAACAATTATACGGTTGTGGCGACCGTTATATTTGTATTAATACATTCATATTAGACCTTCAATGCCTATAACAATGAGAATTCACTATCAATGGCATAAAGCTTACGAAACTCGATCCTCTGTCGACAGCCCGACAGAGTTGACAAGGTTCAATTCATAAAGAGAAATGACCCCAAACACCCCGATGATGGCCGTGTTGAATGTAGACCTCAACCGGAGGGGTCCATTCTAAATAATGTTCAATGTCGTTCCAAATATCCAAAAAAAAAATTTAAAAAAATCTCAAAATCCAAAAAAATATTTAAATTTGAAATTCGACCCATCAAACACTTAAAGCAAAGCCCATCCATCCTCCGCAACAGTTTGCCGATGTGGATAAATTCAAAACAACTTCAGCTCACAAAGAACTAAATGCCTAGTCGAAAATATTACTAGGATCCATTCTCAAATAATCCAAAAAATATTTAAATTTGAAATTTAACCCATCAAACACTTAAAGCAAAGCCAATCCACCTTCCGCAACAGTTTGCCGAGGTGGATAAATTCAAAACTATTTCAGCTCACAAAGAATTGAATGCCTAGTCGAAAATATTACTAGGATATATACCCCTCATGCCGTGAGGCGAGGTGGGCCTCAACTAAGTTGAGGCGCAAGCCTCATAAAAAAAACTCGATGCGTAAGCATCTAAGCATTTTTTACTAGAATTGCGCAGAGGGCCTCAAGGCGAGCCTCATATTGCGCAATTTTAAACCATGGGTATGATTTTTGAACTTATAAGAAATCTAGGGTTTTAAATTTTTTGAGGTTTTTTGTTTTATTTTGCTTTTTCCTTTGGGAAATATGGTTAAGGGTAAGAAAAAGTCTAATACGTCATTGCGGAGGGACCCTTTTTGGAAATACAGTGTACAAGTTGACATAGGCGATGGTGAGAAAACTTATGTGTATTTGAAATGCAATTTTTGTGAAAAAGTGGTGAAGGGCGGAGTCACCCGCATGAAGGAACACTTATCATGCTCTCATAAAAACGTAGCACCATGTACAAATGTGCCGGATAAGGTGAATGATGAAATTATTGCTTACATGAAGAAAAGTACCACTGCAAAACACTTACAACATGAGCATTTTGATGAAAGGGTCAAACATGGTGCTTATTTCGGGAGCGAGAGTAGAAAGGGCTCTCCTCCACTATACATAATAGAGGTGCACGGGGTCCGATGGACTAGTAATGACTATTCCATGAGAGGTTAGAGGACAAGCAAAGATGATGCCTGCGGCTGGTACCAGAGAGGGTCGACGGCAGGTTTGTATGGATATTGACATATTTTTTATTTTTTTTTTAGAATGCCATACCATTTAATGTTGCAGCATCGCCGACCTACTTCAATATGCTGCGGTCTGTAGGGTTGTATGGAGAGGGTTGAAGGCACCTTCCATGTATGAGTTGCGAACATGGATTTTGATGGAGCTGCAGAACACAGAGCAGATCATTGATAAGATTAAACGGACATAGATTGAGACTGGTGTTACTATTATGTTAGATGGATGTTCTGAGATGAAGAGCAGGAGCTTGATTAATATCCTTGTCAATAATCCCTACGGCATTGTATTTTTATGATCAGTTGAAGCAGGACCCGTTGGTGTGTGATGATGTGTCATCTGATAATGAGTGGTTCATAGATGATGAGACATATTTGCCATTATCAAACCTGCAGCTAGAGGATCTAAGTGTGGATGTCTTGAGGGGCAAAGCAGATCAAGTGGGTACGTCCACTTGTACCACACCACACACATCCACTAGTTCTACAGCACAACAACCAAATAAAGGTATTCAATAACTTCTTATATGCTATTGCATTATATTTATATCAAGTGAGCAATTAACATGATAATGATCATTCTTATTGAACAGGGAAGGAAAAAGTGAGTCACATTGAAGATGATGAAGATATGACATTCATAGATACAATTGGAGAAGAAGATTCCCTTGAAGACCCATTTAGTGATGGGATATGATTGGATTTTATATGTTCGTTCTATTTTGGGAGTTTTGATAGACTAATATTTTGTGATTTTGTACTTTGGGACATGATTTTATTGCATCTATTTCTTACTTTCCACTAATTTCACATGTCATTTAGATATTTTTATTGTATTATACAATCTTGCTATTATTTACCTGCTAAAACACTTAAATTCTTTTTTACGTAATTCTGCATCCCTGAGGCTTACGCCTTACACCGCCTCGAGGCTTACGCCTCGCCATACGGATTAAAAACGCCTCGAGGCTTATTTACGCAATTTTAAACCTTGATTATATCTTCATGTATTATGCATATGAGGCATCTATTGAGGCATGAATGCTTAAAGAGAAAGAATTGCAAATTTAAGCAATAAAAGAGAACTTAAAAGTTGATTTAAAGGCATGATTCACTTTTGACAAAATGTTATGACATGTTGAATATTCTTTTATTAAGAAGTAGAAGTATGTTGTAGTTCTTTCTTTATCTCTAAATTTATTTGAATGATATTTTATCTACTGAGTTGTGATTCACCCTATTTATGGGACACTTTTCAGGAGAACCTGATAAAAGATAATGACAGATAGACCACCTTTTACGTACCATCGTAGGTAGACAATGGGCGACAGGTTCTTTCTTTTTGGTTTTTGATGTATTGAGTTAGAAGGACTAGAGATGAATTGTAATGAAAGATTTTTGGACATCTTTTATATTTTGGAAACTTTATGTTTGAATTGCTATGTTGATATGTTGATGGATGAATAAAAAGAAAGAAAATTTTCTCTTGGTTTTTTACTTAGTGGCTCTTTCTTTATGATTTGGAGATGTTTTGTATATTGTAATGTGAAGGTTTTTAATTTCTACTATCTGATCTTCATTCCCGCCTCGCCTATGCGAGCTTACCGGGCCTGGTCGTGACATCTCTTGGATTAGGATGGGTGTTTATGTTCCTTTTTTTCAAAGGAGGCAATAGAGAACATTTTGTCGGGAGGACCTTGATTTGTTAATGGTCATATAATTTGCATGGATAAATGGAGTTCAGATTTCTCTCCTTCATCATTAAAAGGTTTGAGCTCTCCAGTTTGGGTTAGGATGCCCAATCTTCCTCTTTATTGTTGGATGAAGTTAATGTTTCTAGAATTTCTTCTTTGATTGGAATTCCTCTCTTAATAGATGGTAATTTGTTCCAATGGAGTAAAAGGGAGTTTGCTAGAGTTTGTGTGCGGGTGGAGCTTGATAAGAAACTCCCATTGGGCGTTTGGGTGGAAGGTTCAAATGGAAGGCTTTTTCAAAAGGTGGAATATGAGAATATCTCCTCATTTTGTTACAAGTGTGGAAAGATTGGTCACTTGATCAACTCATGTGGAATGGACAGGTTAGGAGGAAAAGATGAAGCTGTTGTGCTGAAGGAGAATAAGGAGATGGCTGTTGTTAATGCTTTGCCTTAGGTCCCTACTTATGGACCATGGGTACATGTTAATAATAGAAAGAAGAAATGGATTTCTAAGAAATGGATTTCTGCAGCAAATAGGAATAAGTCTTTTATTCCTAAAATTGTCCCTGTTAAGAACATTTTGAAGCCGGCTGTGATAGAAGAAATTCAAGCTGGGAATGAAGATGAAGCGATATTGATCAATAAGGGAAGCCAATCGTATGGTTTGATTGATATTGTTGATACAAATGCTAATTGTTGATCCTGAAATTTCTGCTTCAGGAGGTATGGATCCTGCTAACAAAGCTTTACTTCCAGTTCCACTTAATTCTTTTTTTTCTGGAGAAAATAAATTTGAAATGTTAAAAGATCTTGATGAAGAGTTTGGGGAAAAGGATAATAGCTGAGCAGGTTCAATTTGTATAGCCTGAAGTTGAGGAAGGTTAATTATTGATTTTGACAAAAGATGATGAGCCATTGGTTGAGTCTTCATCTGGTTTAGGTGAAGAGGAGAGTAATTGTGATTTTATAGCTAATGATGATAAATGCTTGGATAGTGTAGGGAAGTTAAAGCCTAAACTTCAAAAAGAACTAAGATTTTTGGGGCTGTTGAACCCTTCTTCTAGGCATAAAAAACTAGATGGTTTTAATAAAAAAAGAGTGGGGGTCCTTCCCCCTTGGTGGGAAAATGAGTTCACTTGCATTTTGGAATTGTAGAGGGGCTAATAAGAGGGAAGCCTCTCTATAATTGAAGGAGGTGGTTAAACATTGGGACGTTATCTTTGTTGGCATAGTTGAGACAGATTCCTACTATGGATAAATGTGATTTTGATAAATTTATGGGCAAAGAATGGGATTTCTTTCTTTTTCCATCAGAGGGGATGTCTTGAGGAATTGTGGTGATGTGGAGATACGATTTGACAACTTTTTCTTTGATAGGATAGAAGCTTCTGCTCAGTTTGTGGTTTGGGAGTTAAATATTGTTAACAAAGGGTTGGTTAATTTCTACTGTTTATGGCAGTAGAGAATTGTATAGTAGAAGGAAGTTTTGGGAGTGTTTAGGCTTGCATTCTTCATTGAATATCCCTTCAGTGGTTGGGGGAGACTTCAATTGTATTTTATCCCAAGAAGAGAAAAGAGGGGGTAAGAAATTTAATTTCTCTCTTGCTCCTCAAGAGATGAATTCTTTAATGAATGATTTTGATTTTCATGATGCGGGAGTAATAGGCCCAAAGTACACTTGGTGTAACAATAAAGGAGGAAATGCTCGAATTTGGGAGAAGCTCGTGTAACAATAAAGGAGGAAATGCTCGAATTTGGGAGAGGCTCGACAGGTGTTTACTAAACTCTAAAGCTTTGGAATTGGTTCCTCATGCGGATAATAGGCATCTGGCACGGATTGTCTCTGATCATTGTCCGATTGTGTTAAAGATTTTTAACAAGGAAATTCAGAAATGCAAAATCCTGAGGTTTGAAGATGTATTGCTGTCGTACCCTGCTTCATTTGCTTTGGTATAGAAATCTTGGAGCAAACTAGTTGGAGGTGATCCTATGGATGTTCTGAATAAAAAATTTCATAGGGTGTTAAGGGCTCTATTCTTTTGGAGTAGAGTTAAACATCAAAATTTAAGGGAGTTGAAGGAGAAGCTCAAAAATGAGGTGGCTGAGCTGCAAACCGAAGAAGTGAATGCTGAAGTTATTTCGGATAAAGTTCTTTTATTACTCAGATCTAAAGTACAGGAACTAAATGTGACTCTAGCTCGTCTAAACACTTGGTGGAGACAAAGAGTGAAGGCCAAATGGTTGGAGGAAGGCGACATCAACTCAAAATTTTTTCATGCTTTTGCCAATGGTAGAAGGAATGAAAATTTAATCAAACAAGTGAAGAATGAAGGTGGCGAGGTTATGGAAGATCGGGGAAATATTGAAGGAACCTTTCTCAAGTTCTTTTCTCAGAAATGGAGGGAGAGGAGCTGTGTGTTAACAGGGTGGCCAATGCCTCTTCATTCATTAAGCCTTGAAGATTCAAATATTTTGGATGCTGATTATTCTTTTGAAGAGGTTGAAAGTGTGATGAGTCTAGGATGGAATGTTTCTCCTGGTTTGGACGGCATTTCATATTCCTTTATTAAAGTATATTGGACATTAATTGGGCAAGATATCTGGAGTGTTATTTTACAGTTCTTATCTTCGGGCAAAATGAGCTCAAAGTGAAAAGAAACACTCGTGGTGCTTATTCCTAAAATCCAGAACCCGGTAAATCCTTCTCATTTCCGTCCTATCAATTTATGCTTGTCTATTTATAAATTTTTTGCAAAATTTTATTAAATAAACTGATGAAAGTGATCAATAATCTGATTTCGGAGACCCAAGTAGCTTTTTGAAAAGGGAGGTCTTTATCTGAACATTTACCTCTGGTGCAAGAACTATTTCATAAATTCAAATTCTCTAAATCTAAAAAAGTTTTGGTGGCTATAGAAATTGATATGGAACAAGCTTATGATAGTATTGCTTGGCCTTCTTTGAAGCAAGTGTTGGCTTATTTTGGTTTTCCAATTGGTTTTTCAAATCTTTTGATGGAATGTGTTAGATATCATAAATTCTCTATCCTTATCAATGGCAATAATTCTAAGTGGATTGAAGCAAAAAGCGGATTTAGACAAGGATGTTCGCTCTCTCCATATTTGTTTATATTGTGCTATGAACTTTTATTTGATAGTTTTTTTCATGATGGCAAGGATTTGGGCATTAAGGTAGCTGCCTCGGCTCCTAAAATTTCTCACATTTTATATGTGAATGATGTGCTGATGTTTCTGAGGCCAAACAGAAGAATTAGAAGAATTATTTCTAAATATTGCAAATGGACCGGTCAATCAGTTAACTTTAATAAATCTTCATTGGTCTTTGGGAAATCTGTTGGTCGAGCCAACAAGACTATTTCAAAACTTTTTAAATACAAGGAAGCTAATGAATTGAGGTACTTGGGTATTAAAATTTGCATGAGAAGATTGGTATCTTATGATTATCTTTTTATTCTTGAGAAAGGAGCTAGTAAAATGAATGGACGGGGAAACATGTTTTTTTCTTTGCTTGGGAAACTTGTTTTGCTTAAAATAGTGATGCTTGCTATTCCGGATTTCTTTGTTTTTCATTCACTAGTTCCTCTCAGCATTTTGAGGAAGGAGGAAGGGGAATTCACTCTGTGGTTTCTATTGCTGGGCCATTAAGAGCAAAATTCACTTGGAATTTCTTTAATAAACTTGGATCATTGCTTTATGGAACATTAAGAGCAAAATATGGTAATAATATTTGGAACGATGATTGTAAAAAGAACTGCTCATCCACTTGGAAAATCTTATTGAAAGGAGCTCAATCGCTTCGGCCTTTGATTAGATGGAAGGTTGCTTTAGGTTCGTCTATTGATACTTTAAGAGATATGTGGCTTCTTTTTAGGAGTTTTTTAATGTGGCCTATGTTTGTTATAGTTGTGGATGAGGATTTTCCTCTAGAAAATTTTATTAAAGAAGGAGAATGAGATCAATGTGAGCTGGTGAAATACTTTGGAACTGATCTAGTTGACTTAATTCTATAGGTTTAGATTGTCAAGGAGGAGGTTGATGATACTATGGAGCTTATGTACAGGTTTTTGGGTAAATCATTAGCTTCAATGGCTAATAAGGTGAATGTATCTGATTCTGCTGTAGGTGTTCAGTGGAAATGGCTGAAAATGCTAAAGCTTTCTCCAGGCGTGGAATGTTTTTGGTGGAGAATACTGAACAATTCCAACGTCTGATTTTCTTATATATAGAAGATTGTTGGAGTTTAATCGCTGCCCGTGAGGGTGTATTGCAGTGGAGAATACTGAACATGTTGCTATATTTTGTGAGAAGCTAATTCAACTGATAGATTTACTTAATATGTGGGGATTCAAAGTGCCAAAGTTTTCTTCTTTTTTGGATTGTATAGGGAAATTGAAGATGCTAACAAGATTCAATCCGTTTATTGCTAATCTCTATTATTCCATTATTTATTTTTCTTGGAAAAATAGGAATAATGTTAAACATGGCAGTAAAGAGCTCGGTGTGGGTTATATTGCTTCACGTTCAATTGGCATTACTCTTTCTTCATCAAGTTGTAATATCTCTTCGGACCACTGGGGTGTTAATCAGCTTTCTAAGCTGTCTTTTTCTTCTTGGCACCCTCCAATCGATTGGATTAAAGTCAACATTGATGCGGCTCTTTTAAACTCAAATGAAGCAGGAATTGCTGAAGTTTTCAGAGATCATAAGGGAATATTTCTGCTTGCTTTTGGGTTCAAGTGCATTCATTGGGACATTGGTTATTTGGAGTTGTTGGCATTCCGGGCGTTAAACGTGGTTCTTCAAGATTGGAAGTTTGAGGCTAAAGGGATTATTATTGAGGGTGACAATTATAATGTCATCACATATCTACAAAATTCATTGGATAAAGCTTGTAATAAATGAGACAAAAACTTGGTTGAGGACTTGTCTTTCTTGAAGGACTCTAGGAATTTTTTATTTCATTTTTCTCATAGGAATTGTAATAAGTTAGCTGATTTATGTGCTAACTTAGCTTTATTAGGGGTTTTTTTTTGGGATGATCTAGATTGTAATAAGATTTATCCTTATTTTCTTTCTTTGCTAAAGGAGGATTGTGATAGTTTCTCTATCACCTGCTAGTTTGTAATAATTTCTTCTTTTAAATGCTATTGGCAATTAAAAAAAAAAAGAGATTATATTATTTTTTAATATTTTTTGTTATTTATCATATTAAAAATTCAAAAATCATAATGGAGGTTAACCAAATGAATTTTATAATTATTATAAATGACGGTTCATGAAAATTTGTATTGTTGATTTGATAATTTTTGGATTTTCTTAAATGCATATAGGCCTTATTGTTATCTACTTTTATTAAAATATGTATTTTCAGTTACCCAATAATTCATGATGGCAAAATGTTAAAAAAGCAAAAATGCTCAAATGGATTTAGCATTTCAATAAATCTTAAATAAAATTATAATATGGCTTGAAAATCTTAGACATATTTAAAAGGAGAGAAGGACCAAAACGGTCCCTCAACTCTTTATGAGAGACCAAAATGGTCCCCAATTCTTTTGATAATTGGGGACCATTTTTGTCTCTCAACTCCTTAAAATGGTACATATTTAGTACCACTGTTAACTTTTAATGGTAAATTTGGATCTACCAAACACACAACAAGGGTATAATCGGGAAAAAAAATTGCAAAAGCTTTTTATTATACATAGAAGTGAATGGCTTGACTTCTCTAGTAGCGTCGAAACCCCAACCACACAGGACTCCCACATCTTGTAGCGCAGTAGCTTCAACCTAGCATTCCGCAGCGCACTTCGAACACAGTTCGACCCTAGCGTCTCGCACACTCGTCGACTACAATTCCTGCAGCCCCGGCGAGCGTCCAAAGCCAAATAAGATTTAAGCGCCCCATAAATCTCACAGCAGACTAAATCCTCTGTTTCCCTCTTTTTGCCATAAATTCCATATTTACTAAATTCTATGGTTTGGTGGATTTAGCGCGCGAAGGGATAAAGATGGTTACCTTCGCAGTAGCACCTGTCTTGACTTCCCATCCAACGTCGTCGAAGGAGGCGAAGAAGCTTATTTAGCAACTCTTTTAACACACTACGTTAACTCATCAAACTTCACTTCACGCGAAGCACACTAGGCCGAAGCAGGCACGAAGATTTGGCGAGGAGAAAAAGTAAAATGGAGATGAAAAGCAAACACTAGATTAATGAGATAATTAGCAATATAATTAATAATTAAACTAATTAAAGAATACTTTAAAACTAATGAAATCATTAGGTATTTAAAAAAATAACTAATTAATTAGATAATTATTAATATAATTAGATATCAAATGCTTATTAAATTAACACCTAAATAAGTAATTTAATAAATAGTATTATAATTAGTAATTAAATTATTTAACAAATAAGCTAAAATATCATTATAACTTGTTGACTATAATTAAAATTAAAATTAATAAGTAACTAGTACTTAACATGCAATTAAATTAATACCACATTAAATTTAATTTTAATTATAGTCAATAGTCATCTTGCAGTTATTGTTATATCGTTTCATGGCTTTGTTGGTTTCAACTCTCTGTTTGGATTATTTATAGGTGGAAATGATTAGAAATCTTAAAATTAAAGAAAAGTTTAATAATTTTTTTTACAAAAATTATATTTATTAAATATTTTAATTAAAAATGATCAAATTATCCTTATATTTAACACCATTAACTTTACTATTAGATAGATGGCAGGACCAAATAGGTCCCATTTGGAGGAGTTGAGGGATCAAATTGGTCACTCAAAAGAGTTGAGATCATTTTGATCCCTTACAAAGAGTTAGGGACTATTTTGATACTTTTGTCTATTTAAAAGACATCACAAACTTTAAGCTATGGTCACTTGTTGCAAGAAGAGGATGAGGTGGTTACTACTATCCAATTGGTGAAGAAATTCAAATGATTTCAATAATAGGTAACTGAAATGTGTATTGACATGATGGAGACAAGAGATGTTAATTCACCACTTGCAAGATCCAACACTTATGGGCCAAATGTTGAGTTAAATTTCCTGGAGCCGAACATTGACTAATAGAGTAATTGTCCAAACCATTCATCACTTAGAGCCTTTCCTAGTCAATGAGGAAAATGTGCTTTCCTGATCTTTACAGGTAACATACAAGATAGGAATGAAAAATTGATGGGGTTCAAAAAATTAACTTGCCACTCAATGGGCTTTTTGTGGTTGAGCCACTCCCCACTACTAACTAACTTTAAAGTTCCTCAATTACTAATCTACAAGGGTTATCTAACCTGTAGGATCATTTTCCAAATTTTGAAGCTTGGTTGGTGTTGTACGTAGTGATTAAAACAAGATTAGTAGTGATTAAAACAAGATTAGATTTGCTGAATTCAAATTTGTTTGTGGATTCACCCAACCTTACTTGCAGGCTAACTCTATGAGGGATTACCTAAAACCTATGTGAGAATGGAGAGAAAACATCCTACTAGAAAGAATTTGTAGAGAAGTGCTCAAGAGGCTCAAAATATCAATGAGTTAAAAGATTCAAAATGCTTATTTTTAATCTTTATTTATAAGGATCTAAGAGCTATAGGAAATGCTATATCATGAAAGAATTTAAAATATATTAATTTAATGAATCTCAATATAGACTACCCTATACATGTGTTATTGCCTGGCTGGCTAAAGGGGACAGTACTATATGGCCTTGGTAATTTGTCTTTGGGGCGAGTTCAGTATTGCTGAGTAAGTTCAAGTGAGTATGTGCGAGAGAGTTTGTTGGTGAGTGCTGAGCTAAAGGGGCTTGCGATTGGTAGGCTTGTTGTTGGCAACCTCTATTGAGGGCCTCATATTGTCTTAGAAGAGGGAGAGAGAGGCGATTGAGTTTTTGTTGCGGGCAAGGAGAGCCATAGGTTGGACGGTCGTGGCAAGAGAGCTTGACTCTAGAGTAGGCACTTTCTAATAGTTTAGCCTTGGTGAGCATGTGGAAACTCGCTCTATATGAGAGCAAGTGACCGCGGTGGTTGACTACTCTTGTGGTGAGTCACTTGATTCGAGTAATCTTAATCACCTCGTATGGGGAACAACCCCTTTTTTTAGGAAGGTTGAGGTGTCAGCGAATAAAGAGGTTGAAGATGGAGGACAAACCATTCAGGGGTGTTTCGAACCTGTCATCGCCCCTCCTGCAAAAAGAATTAAGTTTGAGCTCAATGTGGATTAGGCGACTATATTCCCACCTGTTGGGGATATAATGACTATAGAGACAGTGCGAGAGAAGGTGAGAGAGTTGACCTCTCTTTTGATTATGATAGTGTCCATCTTAACTAAAGGTTGACAAGGTGACTCCCTTTGCAACCTATTGCGGTGACTTTGGCTGAAGCGGTGGTTTCCATTGAGTTTGGGGAAAATCCCCATGGAATTGAGTAGGCACTTCCAGTGGTACAAGTAAGGAGAAAAAGGATAATTTTAAGTATTTGAGGCGATTTATTTCAGGGAAAAAGGTACCTGCTGCGAGAGAGCTCATAATTTGTGTTTCCTTGAGCGAGTTGTTGGGGCACTTGCCGAGTGAGTTAAAGATGATGGTTTGAAGCAGTGGACACCTGAGATGTGAGCTTGACATATGAGTGAAAGTACCTTGGCAAGTTTGCATGCCGTGAGAGTAATATAAAAACCTTTAATAAAATCTTTTAAGTTTTAGACTAAGTATCAATCATAGATTGTTTTATATTATTACACTTTCTTTGAAAATGGGTAGATGGGCGAGTTGTCCATAACTTTCTTTGCACTGAATAGAGTGAGCTTGTCGTCGATTGACTTTTGTACATGAGTTTGATGCGAAGTTACCTCAGATGGGCCGCACCATACATCAGACTTTAGTCTTCGTGGGGGTAACTATTTAGACTCTCCACTTATAGGGGACTTGCACGCTACGCTTTATGGATCTTATTGCAAAGGGGGAGTCGGCCAGTTGGGCTATTTGCTATTTGGGTTGAACTCGCCATGGCCTTTAGTGGGCCTTGGCTTATGTCAAACTTTGTAGTCTTCACGGGAGTAACCATTTAGACTCGCCATCTATAGAAGATTTGTGTGTTTCTCATTACGAATCTTCCAAAGGGGGAATCAACCTATAGGGCTTGGCGGATGGATATGAGGACTCGACCACTAGATGTTGTTGATATGTATCTGTGATTAATGGGGCAAGTTAGTTATTCTTCTTTTTGGTCAGCATTAAGAGTTTTAGATGATGGTTGGACTGATTGTCCTCTCTTTTCTCCTTTTATTTTTTTTTTTTACTTTTTATTTTTATTTCACAAGCTAACTTGTAGAGCTTGTTATGAAATTCACACATGACTCGCTAAAGCGCTTCCTTAGGAAATAAGGAGGCATCCTAGCTTGAGCGGAGACTTTCGTTTTCCTGCGGGATTTGGCTCCCCTGTTGGTCTTATGCTTGGGGGCTTTGACCCTCTTATAAGGAGTAGTTTTGATGTAGACAAAGGGGGGGTCAAATCAAACCCAAAAAAATTTGGTTTTGACTTCCCTTGAGCTTGCTAGCTCATTAATTTTTGAGCTAAAATCTAGCTCATTATGAGCTGGTGTTTAGTTCATTTAATGAACTAAGAGTTAGCTCATTGTGAGCTATGTTTTTAGATCATTTATTAATTTATTAGTAGCTCATTATTTTGTCTCTTCTTCTTCCTTTTGTCTATTCGTTTCCCGTAGATGGTTCTTGGGTTCCCGTGCCTTGGCTCCTTGGTTCCCACGGCTGCCTCCTTGGTTTCCTGCAGCTTGCTCTTGGATTTTCGTGCCTTGGCTCCTTGGTGTCCACGGTTGGCTGTTTCCGTTCCTTGGCTCCTAGTTTTCCACGGTTGGCTGATGGTTTTCCGTGCTGGGTGGTTTTCCCATGCCTTGGTACCTCGGTTCTGTGCGGGCCTCTTTGGTTTCTGCGGCTGCCTCTTCGGGTTCTTGGCTGGGCTGCTTTCCCGTGGCTGTTGGGGGCTTTTTCGTGGCTTTGGTGCTTTATTTCCTGTGTAGATTTGGGGGGAAAACAATGAAGTGGCTGTTGGCTTTTCATTTATCTCATTTAATTGGCTTTTAATACTATTATTCCAGTCAGAACAATATTTTGTTAAAATGCTCCATCAGGAAAAAGGTTGAACCTAAACCCTAACAATATAAATTAACAAAAGATCACATACATCATTTTTATACTATGCTAAATCCTTACAACACTACCGTTGTCAGGTCCTAAGTCTTGGATGATAAAAGTGGAGAGCTGCGTTAGGTAGTCGACAGCTAGCGTAAAACTTGTCGAATAATCATAACATGAATCCTTTAAAAAATTGTGTTAATGCTAAGGCGTCCCCTGGAAGCGACGCGTTGTATGGCTTGAATACAGCCACAAGTGTGCAAGGGCCACGGTACCGGCGCCCGGGTGCATTGTTAATTTGTGCATGGGTTTCTGATGTAGACAAGGGGGGGTCAAATCAAACCCAAAAAAATTTGATTTTGACTTCCCTTGAGCTTGCTAGCTCATTAATTTTTGAGCTAAGATCTAGCTCATTATGAGCTGGATTTTAGTTCATTTATTGAACTAAAGAGTTAGCTCATTATGAGCTATGTTTTTAGATCATTTATTAATTTATTAGTAGCTCATTATTTTGTCTCTTTTTCTTCACCTTGTCTATTTATTTCCCGTGGATGGTTCTTGGGTTCCCGTGCCTTAGCTCCTTGGTTCCCATGGCTGCCTCCTTGGTTTCTTATGCTGGCTCTTGGATTTCCGTGCCTTGGCTCCTTGGTGTCCACGGTTGGCTGTTTCCGTGCCTTGGCTCCTTGGTTTCCTCGGTTGGCTGCTGGTTTTCCGTGCTGGGTGGTTTTCCCGTGCCTTGGTGCCTCGGTTCTTTGCGGGCCTCTTTGGTTTCTGCGGCTGCCTCTTCGGGTTCCTGGCTGGGCTGCTTTCCCGTGGCTGTTGGGGGTTTTCCGTGGCTTTGGTGCTTTGTTTCCAGTGTAGATTTGGGGGGAAAACAATGAAGTGGCTGTTGGCTTTTCATTTATCTCATTTAATTGGCTTTTAATTAATGGTTTTAGTGGCTGTTTGTATTCCCTTTCTTACCTATAAATAGGAGTTGTTTGTGGCTGTTTTAGCAAGTGAAAAAATGTAATTTTTGGAAAGAAACCTGCGGGTTTTTGGAAAAGCTTGCGAGCTTTGTCCACTTCTTCTTCTTCTATCTCTTGGGGAGACTTGCAAGTTCTTTCCACCCTTCTTCTCGGCTTCTAACCTCTTTCGTCTCTCCGCAAGTTCGACACCACCTGTATCCTTCTTCACAAAGAAATACAACTTTAGGTGTTTGTCTTGTTTGAGTCATTTGTAAGTGTCTAAAGTTTGTAAGTCTTTTATATTATGAAGAAAAGTTGTTGTTCGTCTATTTTGTGTCCTTTTGTGTCTTTTCTATTACTTAGAAAAGTTTTTCTTTTGTGATCAAAAATTTGGAGCCCTCTCCCAAATTTTTGATTCCATCATTTTTGGTATCAGAGCAAGTTAGGAAGTCCTAAGTTTATGAGTCAGTTTGTCGTATGCGTCTTCGTGTCATGTAAGTTTTGTTTGTGATGTCAAGTAAATCTTGGTAAGTCATAGTAGTCTTGTGAGTCTTGTGAGTCATAGTAGTTGTTCGTAGTCAAATCTCAAGCCTTGGTGTCTCTTGATGCAACGCCTTCAGAACAAAGCTAACTCATCGGGAGATGAGTTCTCAAGAAGGGGAGTCTGATGTAGACAAAGGGGGGTCAAATCAAACGCAAAAAAATTTGATTTTGACTTCCCTTGAGCTTGCTAGCCCATTAATTTTTGAGCTAAGATTTAGCTCATTATGAGCTGGTTTTTTGTTCATTTATTGAACTAAGAGTTAGCTCATTATGAGCTATGTTTTTAGATCATTTATTAATTTATTAGTAGCTCATTATTTTGTCTCTTCTTCTTCCCCTTGTCTATTCGTTTCCCGTGGATGGTTCTTGGGTTCCCGTGCCTTGGCTCCTTGGTTCCCACGGCTACCTCCTTGGTTTCCTGCGGCTGACTCTTCGATTTCCGTGCCTTGTCTCCTTGGTGTCCACGGTTGGTTGTTTCCGTGCCTTGGCTCCTTGGTTTTCACGATTAGCTGCTGGTTTTCCGTGCTGGGTGGTCTTCCCGTGCCTTGGTGCCTCGGTTCTGTGCGGGCCTCTTTGGTTTCTGCGTCTGCCTCTTCGGGTTCCTGGCTGGGCAGCTTTTCTGTGGCTGTTGGGGGCTTTTCCGTGGCTTTGGTGCTTTGATACCAAAAATGATGCAATCTACACAGGAAACAAAGCACCAAAGCCATGAAAAAGCCCCCAATAGCCACGGGAAAGCAGTCCAGTCAGGAACCCGAAGAGGCAGCCGCATAAACCAAAAAGGCACGCACAGAACCGAGACACCAAGGCACGGGAAAACCATCCAGCATGGAAAACTAGCAGCCAACCGTGGAAACCAAGGAGCCAAGGCACGGAAACAGCCAACCGTGGACACCAGGGAGCCAAGGCACGGAAATCCAAGAGCCAGCCGCAGGAAACCAAAGAGTCAGCCGTGGGAACCAAGGATCCAAGGCTCGGGAACCCAAGTACCATCCACGGGAAACGAATAGACAAGGGGAAGAAAAAGAGACAAAATAATGAGTTACTAATAAATTAATAAATGATCTAAAAACATAGCTCATAATGAGCTAACTCTTAGTTCAATAAATGAACTACAACAGATGTTGTCCTGCGATTATGTATCGCGCCTTCTTTAATCACTATTCCATTCGAATTCCTACCATTTGAACGTAGAGTTGCCATAGATCTCATATCGATCTAAGCAAAGAACGCCGGCGATCATCAGCCGCCGCGCTTTACCGATCGCAGAAAGCCCGCGTGATTCGAAAATTTGAAAAAACCAAAGCAAGAAGACGGCTTTCTCTCTCTCGGCTCTCGCCTCAGTTGATCATCTTTTGTTATTGCAGAACCGAGTGACTAAGTTTAATGAGTTTCATTCCAACTATTGGGTTCTCGACAAGAACTGTGAGCAAATCTCCCAATGGCTTTGCAAGTATGAGCTCATCCTGGGATTTCATTACTTAACTCGCTTATACAAGTTACCTTAGCATTAGAATAGGACGAGGGCACTAAATGGTCCAGTTTTCTTATCTTAATCCTAGGGATATGTAACTTTCCCGAGTGCTATTTATTTTATAAGGGCAAGTTCCCCAAGCCTTTTATTAATTAGCTCTAAATTCAAAGTTATTGACTTGCTTGTAACTAGAGCTCCATAGGTAACAATGCCACAGCTCCATGAGAGAATGAAAAGGCGTGTGCCAATAGCTGAGGAGAGATTCATTCTCAGCGCCCACAAGATAGAGGTTAGTGCCTCCACCCACTTGCTTTTTGCTCCTTACACTTTCATCATCAAGAGGTTGAGGATTTGCTTGTTGGTTGCTTTAACCTATCCATTAGTTTGTGTGTTATGTACTGAGGTGAATTTAAGGCTAATTCATTGTGGCTGTCAGAAGTCCTTTAAGCTCTTATCAACAAATTGGGGTATATTATCTATGATGATGGTGAGAGGCACACCATATCTGCAGATTATATCAGTCCATATAAAGTTCATGATGATAGTGGAGGTTGTCTTGTCAAGTTCCTTGACTTCAATCCACTTGGTGAAATAGTCCACCATGATCAGAATGAACTTTCTCTGTCCAATGGAAGGTGGGAGTGGTTCCAACAAATTCATCCTCCACAATGCAAATGGCCACATAGGTTGCTAATGCATTACAACTTGTGGCAGGCTTGCAATTATGTGGGGGTGAACTTCTAACATTGAAGGCACCTTCATAAGAATTCCTTTACATCCTTCCAGACTCGGCTAGAATTATTCTTGTCTCAAGATTCTATGGGCGAGTGTTATTCTTCAATAATGGCTGACGCACTCGCCTAAATGGATTTCCTTGAATACTATCTCCTCATCTTCCCTAACACATATGAGGTTTAGTGAAGTTGTCAATCTTTTGAATAACACTCCCAATTATTAAGTAATTGGTTGATTTTATTTTAAATCGCCTTAGTTAGGCGACTTTTGTACTTATCGCTCCTGCCTTTAAATACTCAACGAGTTTCATTCCAACTTACGTGAGGCTCCATCAACATAAAGGTTCAAACACTACTGCTAAGCTGTCGCTTCTTGCTTGTTACCCTGAGTGTTGAGGTCAACTAGGAAGTCAACAAGTGCTTGGGCCTTAATGGCCATCATTGGCATGTAAGTGATATGGAACTCGTTTAGCTCTACTGACCATTTAATTGGCCTCTCAAAGTGATCAGGTTGATTAGCATTCCTTTTGAGTAGATGATCAATAATAAATATAATTGGGTGTGCTTGAAAGTAAGGTTGCAATTATATTGCCGATGTCACTAGTGCCTACTTGAGTTTTTCCATGATGGGATACCTTTGCTATGCTCTCCTTAATGTTTTGCTAACATAGTATACCTTCCATTCTTCTCGTCCTCTATTGCTATCACTGAGTTGATGGTGTCCTCGTTCCCTCCTTGATATAACAAGAAGTCCTCGCCAGATTTAGAACTTTGGAGTAGAGGTTGTGAGGAGAGGAGCTTCAACTACTGGAAGGTGACTTTGCACTCTTTAGTCCAATAGAATTTCTTTGCTTTTTTGAGAACCTTGAAAAATTGTAAGCATCTCTCTCCCAATTTGGAGATAAGTTGTTGAACCTAGTGAGTTGCTGCACTCCCTTTGTTGTGCTTGGCAACGACATCTCTAGAATCGCCTCACATTATTTAGGTTCATCTTAATTCACTCTGGGTGAGGAGGAAGCCTTGGAACTTTCTTAACTTGCATTAAATACACTTTAAAGGATTAAGTTTCATGTTATCCTACTTGAAGGTGACAAATGTCTCTATAAGGTCTTCTATGTGCTGGTTGAAGGACTCGCTCTTCTCCAACAAATTATCTACATGCATCCTTATTTTTTTTGCTCTTCTGGTCTTAGAAGACCTTGCCGATAATTCTCTAATAGGTCGCCTCTATGTTTTTTGAGCCAAAGGGCATGAATTGTAGCAATATAGGCCCTATGCAGTAATGAAGGCGGTTTTCTCGTAGTTGCCTTGGAGCATTTTTATTTATGATATCCTGAAAATGCAAGGAAGCTCATCATTGAATACTCCACTATCGGTTAGCCAAAACATCAATTCTGGTAGTGGGTAGCCATTTTTTTGGCATGCCGAGTTTAGGTTAGTAAAATCCACATGCATCCTCCATTTGTCTGTTGCTTTCTACACCCTAACTATCTTGGACATTCAATCTGGGTACTGGACTTTTCTAATGTAGTTGGCCTAACTATCTTGGTATGGCTGCAATCTTTCTTATTTTTTTTATTTTATTGGCATGCATCTCTCCTAACATTAAAAATTTTGTAGGCGACCTTGTCATAGATGCCTTGCATTTATAAAATTGTCCAAGCTTGGACGAGCTCCCCTCTATGCTCTTCATTAAATGGTGCACTTATTATTAAGGTTATACTTAACTCATCATCCACTGCAGGTGTCTCTTCAAGTGCCTCCATGGTCTCCAAACTTGGATCACGCTCCACGTTTAATTGTAGCATGTCTTTTGTAGAAGTTGCTACCTTCCCCACTACCCCCTAAGGTAGCAGGTGCGCGATTGAGTGAGGTTGCCCTTCTCTGTGATCTCCCTACCTTTAATTAGGAATTTGACGGCAATGTGGTACGTCGACACTATGACTCTAAAAGTATTCGACAGAAGACCAAAGATGGCGTTATAGGTGTTCAAGGCATCCATTATAATAAAATCAGCCATGGAAGTGTACTAATGGTCGCCTTCATCTCAGGCAGGGCGAGTACTCTATCTGTGTTTATATGCTCTCCTGTGAATCCATGTAGGGGACTTGCAGTTGGTTGAGTTTGGAAACTAGGAGGTTCATTTTTTTCAAACACATATTTGAAAATAATATTGGCAAAACTCCTTATTTCTATCAAAATCTTGCTTATTTGATAGTTGACACCTGGACTGTGATGATGACTACATCATTGTGAGGCTTTCATCTTGCTGGCTAATCTACTTCTCTTAAGGTGATTGAGGCAACATCTACTACAAGAGCTTATGTAGCGGGCACTAAATTCACCTCTTTGAACCTCATCTTTTTTGTAGTTACTAACGAGTTGATTCTCTCTCCACCCTTGATATCAGGCACTATTCCTACTATGTGGACCAATTGAGCTAAGATAGGTTCATTTTTGTTGCTTTCCATGGGGCTTCTCTTGGGTACCCACTAGGGTCAGCGAGCACATTTTCCTTCGATTTTTCTCCTTAATGAGTTCTTCAACCAATTCTCAAAGATAACGACACTCCTCCATTTCATGTTCGTGATTTTTGTTGAAAGCATAGTATCTTGAGCTCTCTCTAGTTTGGGCCTTGGCCTTCATAGGCGTTGGGTGTTTGAATAGCTCCTTGTTCTGAAAAGCTTCAACTAGGTCAACTATAATCACTTTCAATGGAGTTTAAGTGGCATAATTTGGGGGACAGTGCATGACTTCTCAATGATAAGGCCGAGTGGCTCGAAGGGGCTCCTCTACTCTTGGCTAAGGCAGTTCTGCAATCCTCAATAGCCTAGGTTATAGGGACACTCTTGGGTGGTGGCAGTTTTGTGTTGGATTGGGTCTTCTTTCCCTCCTTTCCCTTTGTCGAACCCTTTATCTATCTCACCCTCATTGTTGTTCTTTCCTATAGGCGAGTCCATATGGATCAGTGGATACTTGATCATATGCTTTTTCAAAATGAATAAAATCATTTAAATATTTTTTTTTCTACTCATGTACTTTTTTATTAATTTCCTTGGGACAAAAACACCTCATTATTAAATATTCCTTTGCATAAAATCAAATTAATTCTTAGGTTTGATTTTTCTTGGCCTATGTTTTGGTACGTTCTCTTATAACATCTATCACCTTTAGTTTTATCCACATTGTTCTTGGAGGTTGATACCAAAGTGTGTCTTTTTCAATCAATTGATATTCTTTTGTCAGTAACATTTCATTTTACTGAACTAGTGCAAAATATTTGTTACCTCCCCAAACTTCAATAGTTAACTAACTTGAATCTAAAGCTTTAACGTCATTCATGTTCTTTAGTGCCAACTAAAGTCATCTTGTTGCATAATAACATTTATCTTTATTATGCTCATTATGATCTTCTAAATTTTTTTCCTTACTGATGATGTTTCTAGCCAATATTATAATATTTGTATTCTTAATAGTAGAAGCCTATGAATGACTATAAAAAGTAATTTGAAAGCAATATATCAGTACCGCTATGAATAAATTTGTCTTTGGACTCTAATGTTTGGTGCATCTCTCGAAGTATTCATTTTTTTATACTTGTATGGTCTTGAAGGTGGCATGTACTTAATGTTATCATTTATTTTAGGAGGATTTTATGATTTGAGTTTTTTTTAATAGCATTTCAAATTTGGTATAAATTTTAATAGCATCTGCAGGATTGCAATCATTATCTTGTTTATTCAACAACCATCAGAAACATTGGATTCTGATGACATTATTTGTGCTTCTCATTGGGATCTTTGATCTTTTATCTTGTCAAATTGTTGTTATTTTCCCCGATGATGGATACAACTTTGATACTTCAATTATTTATATCCATTCTAGCATTTTCTTTCGTAACTCTTCTTCTCTCTCTTTTTGAAAGCATTTTCCCTCTTTATGGTATTTGGCTTTATCCATAGATACCTCATTTTTAATATTTAATCTTAATCATTATACCTTCTTAGTTTACTTGATTTTTTCATTGTTTATGTTTAATTTTTAATTTCTTTTGTTAAGCACACCTCCTACAATGTTCAATCTAACTTGAAATTTTTCCAACTTTTCAGCATTCATTAAAAGCAACCCCTTTTTCTCCATAATCAATCTCTTTTTCTCGCATCCTCCAATTTTAGATTATATAACCATACCCCAAGCTTTGTATCAAATCTTTGGGTGATTGTAAGAAGAGAAAGGCTTTGTGTTTGGCAGCTATGATGCACCGACACACCTCTTAAAGAGGGAATGCAGTATCAGACATGAACACGTGCCTGACACAGTGGGGACATGTGTCGTACATGACATAATCGTGTCAGATTAAAATAAAACAGGCATGCGTGTCCTGTTTTTTAATAATTAAATTTATTTAAATTATAAAATCTTTATATTTATGTCTAGTATAGAGCCTTAGGTTTTCATTTTCATGGCTTTTATCCCCCGTCTTCCTTTGCAGCATGACCAAGAAAGTTAGGTGAGCCGAGGCCTGTATCCCTCGTCTTCGTATTTCTGCACACTGGCGAGGCCAACCGAGCATGTCTTCTTCATCTTCCCAAATGAGGAGAGAAGAAAGATTAATATAGAACTTGCAAAGTTCTTTGGATATTTAGAGAATTTTGGTGATCAAGAAGTTTTGGTTGATAGATGGAGGATGTATCCAAAGATGTGGTGGTTGATTCATGCAGCTTCAACCCCGCTACTTCAAACAATAGCAATAAAACTTCTTTGTCAAGTTTCATTCTCCTCTCGTTGCGAGAGAAATTGGAGCAAATATTCATTTATTCAATCAATGAAGAGGAACAGAATTACTCTATAACAAGCTAAAGATTTAGTTTATGTGTATATAAATCTTCGTCTTCTATCAAGAAAGATCCCACTTTATATGGAAGGTGATAACAAGATGTGAGATTTAGCTGGAGATGGGTCTGAGTCCCTTGATGATATAGGAATATTGGAGATTACAAATCTTTCTCTTGATGAACTAGAGTTCAAAGCAATGATATTCAATAGTGATGATATTGAAGGCCAAAGACAAACCTCTGAAGCTAATCCTATCATTCCCTCTATTGAGTAGTTAAAGCTTGATGTTGTGCTAAATGGTTTTTTACTTATATTCTTATGGTTTTACTAAACATTTTGTACTAAATATTTTATATTATAAGCTAAACAAGTTATCATGATATTAATTTATTATGGTTTGTCATTTCTAATATGATGTTACCTTAATTTGTCTATACTATTTAATAAAAAAAATTATGCCTTGTCCGCGCCCACCCATGTCCCATATTTTAAAAAAAAATGTGTCCTGTGTCCATGTCATGTCGTGTCCATGTCGTCGTGTCCGTATTTGTGCATCATAGGTTGGCAGTTTTCTGATTGCATGCATTCAAATTGTCTAATTTATGTATTTTTATATAGTCTAACTATAATGCATGGACACTTCTCCTCAACGAGAAGTGTCCGACACGACAAGCCTGTCTTAAATATTTTATGAAGTTTTTAAAGTATAATTTCTTGTATTTAAATTTTTTATTTATTTAAAATATAAAAACTAAATTTCTTATTTCCTCTTCATAACACCAAACCAATTGCCCGCACTTAATACCCCATTCATTGAATGTTTTCATTTTCATTTCTCTTTGGCGGGTTATGACTTTGGTTTCACAACAATGCCCGATGTCATCTCAACATTGACATTTGATGTTTCTACAACGTCATTATTTCAAAACCATCTCTATATCAAAGTCCGGACTATCTTGACATTGATGCTCAACGTTAGCAATTTCTACACCCACAACTTGACAACTTATCTTTGTCCAACTTCGTCTTAATATCAACGACAGACGCCTTCTAAATATCAACGCCCGATACTTACTCCATAACATTGATGCACGACTCTTGATAGCATTGTTGTCTCCTCTCTTGATCTCTGGTACACAACATCGGCGCCCGACTCTCGACATCATAATATTAATCATTTTAAGCACAAATTTTAATTAAAATAACTTATTATTTCTAAATTATTTTCAATATTTAACTTATTCTTTTTATACACTATTTTTAAAATATAAAAATTTTAATACCGTATCCAACCCATGACGTGTCCTATATTTTCAATAATTAACATGTCCCGTGTCCGTATCATGTCGTATCTGTGTCGTTGTGTCCTTATTTGTGCATCATAGTCGCGTAATCTAGGTGGTTTGAAATAAGTCTTGAGAAAGTTGCCATTTAACAAAATAAAATGAAAGCATTATTTAATACGAAGCCTCTGCTGGTGTGTTGTAGGAACAATTATTACGTCCTCCGACCGGACGTAGAGGAACGTTCGGTCGGAGGCCAAATCGCGCCAAAAAACGAGAAATACCGAGCAATACCAAACAATAACGAAGAATACCATCACGTGAAGACCCAATACCGAGTTATACCGAGCTATACCGAGCAATACCGAGTTATACAAAAGTTGTACCGAGTTTTTACTAGGTATTGGTCGGTATAGCTCGGTATAACTCGGTATTGGTCTTCACATAGCGGTATTCCTCGTTATTATCAAATAATACCTAGCAATACCGAGCAAATACCGAGTTTTTTGGCGGGATTTTGCCTCCGACCGGACGTTCCTCTATGTCCTTACACTGGACCTAATGAAAGTACGTGTTGTAGATGGTCTTATCTCATTCATTATGAAAAATAAATAAATATTGTTAAGTATCAAGAAGCCATGTAGTTTGTTTTTCTACATTTGCTTATTTAAGAAAATTGGCAACTTTAAACCTATTTCTTTTTTTAATGAGAAGAAGCTTATGGATTATCATTTCTACAATCGTTATGCTTTTTATGCTTAATATTCCTTTAATATGATAAAGCATGATTTTGTCATATCTGGAATAGAAAACATTGGACTCATCATTTCATCTGTTACTCTGTTCTGTGTGGTGGATGAAAGTCATGGAATGAATCTCGTATGTGGTGGGAGGAGTCATGTTGTAGTAACTATACTTATGTTGGCATGAACCTGTGTTCCACAACAGGTGAGTCATAGTCATGCGGCTAAAATTTTCCCCACATCCAGAAAGAAGGTACCATGTCATGCTATTAATGTGAATTTATGACCAAAAATGTAAACAATTTATCTTATCCGACTTTTTGGCATTCGAAAGTTTGGTGTTAGAGCCTGATTTAATCTTCATTTTCTGGTATCTCTTGAAGGAGCTGGAGAGACCTTTCTAGAAGGGCTTTTGATGAACGGATGGCTCTCACAGTTAGCCTTGATATCTGGTTTTGTTGAAGCTTCTGTAGCATCATGGACATTTTATCAAGGTATGCATAGCTTTACTGTGCTTCAGTTACATCATAGTTTTGCTTTTGCTACTACAACTTATTGTTGGCATCAGTCCTGTATAGCTCCAACGTGGAGTTGCAGCTTTCAGCATGTGACTTTTGGTGCAACATCCTTTCTAAAAATGAGGTAATTTCCTGTATACTTAGGGGGATATTTTCATTTTTCCTTTCTATGATGTTCTTAAACATGCAGGCTGGTCAACCATCTATAGTGCTTGAATGGATTCCTAGCTATCGTGAATTAAAGGATGCACTTGATGTCTATGGATATTTGTCTGATGCTTCGGAAAATGCCGCATTGAATTCAATTTCCAGTTCTCAAGGTTATGACGACACAATTCTCTTACTAGTTTTTTACTTGTGACATTATGCTGTTGACTAAATTTACTTGGTGCTCTATTTTTCCATGCATTTGTTATCTTAACCAGCTCCTCCATTTATATTTATATGCTCTTAAACCTGATGCCAGCGATATTGTTTGTTGGTGTCAACTCCATGCAGCTTATGCTATTCCTTGCTTTTGCATGCAATATCATATAGGCTCTTATTCATACTTATTAAAGCACAAAAGCATGCTTTAAAGGACAACAGAGACGGGACACCATGCCAAGAGATTCATGTTTGAAAGCAAGAGGTAGGTGTTCACTTAATATTTATGTATGGATGGAATGATCAGATATGTATCCAGCCTCTAATATGAAATCTTAGAAATATTTTCAGTCATTTTGCATCAGTTAGATATCTTTGCTTTGGGTTATTGGCTATATAAGTTGATGCATGAAAGTTTAATTGGCATGGAAACTTAGGGAAAGCTTTTGTTGTATGTGAAGGAGTTGAGAGAGAACTGAGAAGAGAGAGAAAAGGGGAGAGAAGATGAAAAGAAGAGAAGAAAGACACAAGAACATATCGGGAGTTTATGATAACATTTCTATGAACCAATGTACCCTTTTGAGGAAACTTTGAAATGGATAAATTTTCAGTATTTGTTTAATCCTCCTAGGCCATTAAAAGAGAAGCATAAAATTAAATGAAGTGTTGCAGAGATGAGGATCCTCAGGTTTTGAGTGGCTTCACTCTTACAAACAGAATACAAAATGAGTATATACGTGAAAAGATTGGAGTAGCTCTAGTGACAGATAATATTTGAGAGAGTTTCCTTGGATGGTTTGGTCACATAAAATGTCAGCCTTCTTATGACATGATTAGGAGAGTAGATGTATTATATTTGGCCTATGTGAAGAAAGGTAGAGGTAGACCTGAAAGACTTAGAAAATATTTGAAATAATATTTTTTATTAGATTTAAATGAGAATTTGATTCTTAACAGAATACAACGGAAAAAAAAGAATTCATGTAGCCTACCCCATATAGTGTGATAAACCTTGATGTTGTTGATGTTTTTGTTTAATTCTCTTTCTTGTTCTACCTAGAGTTAACTCACTTTTATTTTTTCTTGTGATAATTAGAGCTTTTCATAGTTTTGGTATGGTTAGTTAGTATTTATTATACACTATGATTGTGTCTTCTTTGTTAATGGATTAGATCATCTTTTTTCCCCAAAAATGTATGCTTACTTAAGCTGAACCACGTAAATTTGGGTAGTCACTTTTTTTGCGAAGTTTATTTTTTTTTTCTCAATTACTTGTGGTTCATCGTACTTGCTCATGAGTCCATGATTTCTAATTAAGAGAATTTTTCTTGGCAACTAGTGTTATAGTGGGGTTTTATTAAGAATGCAATGATTATGAAGATCGAGATCAAGAAGTCTAATGGTTAAAAGATTTTTGGGCGTTGAAGAATCAAGGGCATGCCAAGTTGCTTGAAATCATGAGTTAAGAAGGTAAAGCGTAGGTAGATGAGAAGGCTCTATCAACGATTAAATTTGTTTTTTTTTTCAACGGATGAGGTTTTGATGAAGTATTAGAAGAAAAAATCATGGAAGGTTTATGGCTTAAGTTGGAGTTAAAAACAATATTTTAGTAGAAGGATTCCTTGCTTCACATGTATGAAGGTATGTCAATTAAATCACACATGCATGAGTTTAATTCATCATTGGAGATTTGAAAAATATTGATGTGGTTGTTAATGATGAAGATCAAGCTGAAGATTAAGCTTAGTTTCCATCACACCTCGGGTTCAAAAGGCGATACACTCTGGTAACAAGGGATATGATGAAGTGATAGGAAGGCCTATTTTATGCTAAAAAGGTGTATATACAAAACATAACATAAACACTACTTTTAGCAAACAATAAACACCAAATTTCAAAACATCTCTCCAATTCCCTCCCAAATCAGCCCTCAAATCTACCCTCTCCATTTAGGAAATATCTCATAATTAATCCCCTCTAAATCAATCTTTTTTTATTAGAAAACGTCTCCTAATTAATCCCCTCCAAATCAAAATTCAAATTAGATTTCTTTTCCTAAATAATGTCTTCCTAATTGTAATTAATATTTTCCTAAATACTTCCACTTTGATTAAGAACCTTCCTAAATAGCTTCCTCTTGATTTGGAAACTTCTTAATTTCCTCCGAATCAAATCAGCTAGTCCATCAATATTTCCCTCCCAAAGTGCCACATTGTTCTTAAGGTGGAATGAAGGAAACGGTTGCTGAAGCACTGTACTAATAGCACTAGATTGAAAAATGGGCTGTCACTGGGTCGAATGATCCTTGCTTCCTCCATCTCCCTGATCAATCTCTCAATATCATCCTTCTGAAGTTGGGGAGAATAATACGGATGAACACTGATATGTGAGATTCCTTTTAAAATGATAGCATGCTCGTGTTCTCGCGGAGGTGGCAACCCCTGAATTAGTTGGAATATCTCTCGATATTGTTGTTGGAGTGGCTGAATCATGTCTTGTGCTTCTATCTTTTCCCCATCTTCTTCTCCTTCCAAACTCTGCACCTCCACCAAAAATCCCACTCCTTCACCCTTTTCTCTCCTCGGAATTGGCTGATAAGGTAACATCTCCTCTTCTTCCTACAACATTTCGACCCCCTCATCCTCATTGTCCCCATGTTAGGGCTTCCCCCACTTGTCCGGTCAATGGTGCCCTTGCCTCTGATATTGGCGATTGAGTGTGAAATTTTAATTTTTTTTCATCAAGTCCTCCAGGTTAGAAAGTCTTGCTTCCAAGGATGAAAGCCTTCCTTTGATGATGGAGAACTTCTCCACAACCGGGATTTAATTTACTCCATCTTACTTTTCAACTCCTCCACCTTCTTCCTTCCATAGGTTCCAAATAAGTGCTCTGATACCAATTTGATATGCCTTGGTATCAAAAGCAGCCAGCGAACAAGGACAAATTCAACAAACAACATATTTTTATTGATAAGAAAAGAAATGCGAACAAATAAGATACAATGGTTCTCTTGAAAGAGGACCGTCTCTCTCAAACCCTAAACGCCACTAGGATTCCTCACAAAAACAGTAGACAACAAACTCTAACAAAACTTTGCATACAAAATATAGCATAAATCCTACTACTTATAGCAAACAATAAATAACAAATTTCAAAACAGCCCTCCCCCAATTCCCTCTCAAAATCAGCCCCAAAATCAGCCCTCTCAAATTAGGAAGCATCTCCTAATTAATCACCTCCAAATCAGCCCTTTATAATTAGGAATCATCTCCTAATTAATCCCCTCTGAATCAGAATTCAAATTAGATCTCTTGCCTTAAATAATTCCCTCCTAATTGTAATTAATTTTTTTAAAATAATTCTGCTTTGATTAAGAATATTCTTAAATAGCTTCCTCTGTATTAGGAAACTTCCTAATTCCCTTCCAATCAAATTGATCGGTCCATCACAGTGGAGTTTACCTTTGTAATACTTAACAAAAACAAATGGTGACGAATGATTCATAAAGTTGAACCTAAGCAGTTGAAGAAGGTTATTTGCTTATCATTTTTGTTTTGGTTTATGTTGGAATGAACCATAATTTTATTTGGGCTCAGACTTAAAAACAAAAGAAACTTTTTTCACAAACCTTTTGTAGAAATTGTTTTGTGAAATGCTATTTATCAATTTTGGGTGTTTTCTATAGCTTATCCAATTTGGATGTTTTCTAGCATAGAAATTAACTTCTTTTCACATAATATTGTTTTTATAAGCTTATATTAACTGGGTTACTTAGAAGTTCAGCCGTAATTGAAAATGTATTAATTTGAAGCACTCATGCTTGAAACTAGGTCATAACTTTCAAATTCTTATCATTAAATATGTCAACTTCTGACGTGTTTCTTGCAGGTCCATGATTTAAAGGTTCTGAATGAAGTTTTTTTTTTTCCTATTTTGAAAATTGAGGGACTAGTGTCAAAATTTTAGAATTTTTTAACTTAACTTTCTCTACCCTGAGCTTGAGGGAGCAAGATGTAATTTGCTTTATGTTTATTTATTTTGTTTGTGATATTGTTTTTGGAGGTTCTAACTTTCACTCATGTAGGGTTGATGATATTGGTTGTAGTTCTTGTTTTTACTCTTAGCTTTTTCTTAGATTTTCCCTTTTCTTATTTGTTTGATGGACTTAATATTTCATTTGCTTAATCGGTGGTCATTTTTTTTAATTTCGCTAAAGTTCAGATCTACTTTTATTCCACCCAAAAGGTTTTGAATTTTCTAATTTGTGTGCATTACTTATTAACTGATGGTTTGGCTCTTTTGTTTGAGATTTTATTCTGTTTCTACTTTTTTCGCTTTGGTTATTATGATATTGCTCTTTCTATTTCAGTGCCTGGTAGTGAAGGTCCACCAGTTAATATCAGTTCTTGGATCAAACTTTTATCTGCTTGTTTTCAGATTAGGTATGCATATGTAAAAAATCATTGCTTTGCCAACTAATATTTATTGTCAAACCCATTGATATAGTTACAGTCATTTAGCATTAGTATTAATGTATTATTATTTAGGTCCCTTGATTTTCCGGGCTAAGCTATATGTTCGGTTGACATTCCATGCATTTTTTCGTGTAAGATTCTGTATATTTCAATAAGCTGTTCACTTATTGCTAAACTTTTTTCTCTTGCTAACAGAAAATTTCAGTCCATCTTCTCTGTTTCCGAAGCTGAAGAGGTCCTTATTGTGATTATTCGCCTCTTTTTATCCCGCCAACTCCAGGGCATATCATTTATATTGTCAGATTGCATGCAATCTATATTAAGTTTCTTTACTGAGGATGAATGGGCTGTCAGCTGTGAGAAAGTTGCTCATGACATTGCTTATAGGTAACTCTTTGAAATGTACAAACTTAAGATAGTTAAATACCAATTACTAGTTGTATAACATTTCATTCATTTTTCCTTGTACATGACCTTGGTCCTGCGACTTCAATGATAAAATTTAATTTAATATAGTGAGTAAAGTCCAAAATGGTTTTCCCACTATTCACATGTTATGAATTTAGCCCCAAACTATGAATTGTCTCCAATTTGATCCCTCAATTCTAAAACAATGATCCCAATTGATTTCTCTGTTAAAATCACCATTCTAATTGAAAAAAAAAAAGTGTAAAGTGTAAAGTTATCACATAGTTATGGGGAAAAAGGATATTTTAGAAATTTTACAATAAATAAATAATGCCCGTTTTAAAATGGTTACAGTAAGGCAAGTCAGTGCCATTTTATGGAAACTTCCGATATGGTTGTGTGGTCTAGATGAAGCAGCAAGCACAACAAAAGGAAATCGACCTGCGGAGTGTGCGACAGAAGCAAATGACCATTAAGAAGATGTCGTGTGTGGGCTTTGAAAATTTTAAGCTTTTGGGGGCCTTGGCTTTTCTGCATATATTCAAGGAGAGTTTTGATGGATTATGTTTTAGGAAATTTTTTTGGAAGGCAGATTAACTAGAGATAATACATTACCCAAAGATTTCGTCCTCTTAGCGAGGATTTATGATCTAAGTTTTTGTTTCTTATAAGCACAAACCCCTATAATAGCTAATTACCCATCCCAATAATGAGAGAGCACTTTCAATTAAGGCTAGTCGATAAAAAAATATTTAGTATCATGTGTGTAGTGATTGGGTGGATTTGTGCGTGTAGACAAACAAGACTTTATTACAAATTGTGTAATGACCTCTTTGCATATAATCTAGGAGAGTTTTGATGGATTAGGTTTCGGGAAAAAATTTTGGAAGACAGATTAGCTAGAGATAAGACATTACCCAAAGATTTTATCCTCTTAGCGATGATTTATGATCTAAGTTTTTGCTTCTTATAAGCACAAACCCCTATAATAGCTAATTACTCATCCCAATAACGAGAGAGCAATTTCAATTAAGGCTAGTCGCTAAAAAAATATTTAGTATCAGGTGTGTAGTGATGTGGTGGATTTGTGCGTGTAGACAAGCAAGACTTTATTACAAATTGTGTAATAAATGCTTGTTCTGTAAATGTTGAGTAATGCTTAAGTTTTCTTTGATATGTCAATAATGAAAGTCCACTTAAATGTACGTAAGTATATGCGCCAAATTAAGTAATAAAGTGATTAAGTAGAGTATCAAATCCACAATGAGTGTTATGGTTACTTGCAACAAAAACTACTAGTGCTTACTCTAAATGCATAAGTTATCCTATTGAAATAAAAATGATATTTTTGAAGTTTCTATCACCGTGTAAAAATAGTAGAGTAGTTGATAAAATGTTTATAAATTGTTTTGGATTGATAAAGACAAATATCATATTTTTCATAATGAGACTCTTTATTGTACATGTGATTCAGAGCATGTGTATCCCTAGATCTATGTCGATCTTGTAGGTGTGAAATTGATATATGTTGATCTTTTACAGTTATAATATCTTCTTTAGAATATAGAATATTCAAACATTATATGTCTAGGCACCAACATTTTCTATCAATATTCTTGATTGTTCTTGCATTCTTCCGTTGAGGATATACATCACACTAGATTTTAACTACACACATAATCACTATATGCATTAAATGAAGAACCGTAGATAATTGAGAACATCATTAAATTTTAAAGTACAAGAGTCTTCATTAGTACTTAATATACTATTTACATCATCAATTCAAAATAAGAGATCTAGCTTGATATAGAATAAATGACATGCAAACTCATTTTTATTGTATTCATATAAGAATCAAAATACAAGAGAAATCGTGAAATTTTATTACCAGGTACAATCAAAGTATCTTTTCTACACTTCTTCCTCTACTAAAGAAGCTCTCTGAAAAATACTAAGTTTTACAAAAGTAATTAAACTTCTTCACAAATAGAATATAATATTTATTTATAGAAAAACACAGAAAAGGTGTTTGGTGCTACGACGCTTGAAAGTGTGGTGCTGTGATGCTTGAAAGTGTGGTGCTACGACGCTTGAAAGTGAACTACCGCCTCGATGTTGAAATGTTTGCTCCATCGCAGCGCTTGATGACGTGAAATTGTTATCAAGTAAACAAACACATTTTTTTTACTTCAGTGGCCTGTCTCTTGGAAGATATAAATGTAGCACCGAGGCACTATGGAAGTTGGAACGCTGCGACGCTCAAGTGGACAAAATGGCGCTAAGGCGTTAAAATGTGTGGTGTTGTAATATTCATTTCCTCGAGCCCCGATGTTGCCAAGCTAATTTTTCGATATAGCATTGCCTCAAATGGTGCGATGTTGCTATAATACCACTACAGTGCTCGTAAACAGAGAGTATGACACTGCAATGTCCAAAAGTGACACTTCGATGGTGTTGAATGGAGCGCGGCGATGGTGTTTCCTCTGGCGCCGCGGCATTGCCTGCTCCTTTATATTTTTGCTATTTTTTAGTTTCCCTGTACAAAAATAATTAAAATTACATATTTTTACTGAAATTCAAATATAATAAATAGTACATAATTTACACTTATCATATAGTAGCAGCAAAATTAGATATTTAAAATTAGAAATTCATCACTGTAAACTTAAAGTGGATGGTGGGGCAATTACATCAGAAATGTTCCAACACAGGATCTTTTGTCATACTCAACACTAATCCTCGCATTATGTCAAGATACTCAACAATATACTGAGCACTATGTAGGAAACTTTTCTTCTTAGTTTTATTATGCATCATACACCACTCGACTTCCATTGAGTTTATGCAACTCGACATGGCCGCTAACTAATCATCTAGTAGAGTCGTCGCCTCCTCTCCTATCACTGTCTCCAACAATAGCTACTCCTCCGCCAACACCAGGCTAGTTTGCATCTCTGTATTTGGTTGCCGATTCCACAAACCTTCCTATAATTCCCTCCGACAAAATTCAGTTTGGAGGAAGGGTTGGGTCAGTGAACAAGATACACGGCAAGGAAATCGATGGATGCTTAACAATCTTGACCGCAATCCGCTTCTTAGAGACGTATTCTATAACTTTTTCAGCAAGAATGGCGGTCTCCTCAGTAACTGCATCCTGCTTGAGTGCAATCGTCTCCTTCAAGGTAGCTTCACTCATGCTCTTCAGTGCGCTCTTAGGAGGAAAAATGATGATTCCTCTAACCGCTAGGACCTTCACATTCGTCGATTATACCTTCCACAATAGGGAATATAGGAATAGTCGTCTCCTTCATCCCCACAGCAGGATCAAATGACTGATCAACCTCAATGACGATCAGATACCTGACATCATGTCGCTTCCCTTTCAACAACGAATTAGTAGTGAGATCCGCCGAGTTCACATACACTCACAAAAACTCGCGCCGCTCCTTCAACAACAACCTTATTCAGCATGGTTTCTTCCACTTGGGACCTCCATGCCAAAGTCCACTCACACTCTCTTATAAGCAGCCATTCTAGAATCTCAAATGCCAAGAAGAGTGGAAAGATCCATCTTGCCGAAATCAAGTAAGGCTCACAAGATTGTATGCAAAAGAAAAACACCTACCAAGCTCGAAACCAAATAATGAGACCATCTGGTCTCCAAGGTTGCATGAACCTTGAAATCTGCAAAGATTCATAGCAGTAAATTTGCATTTACTCATGTTCTTTTTCTATTTTTTCTCCTTTGTCCGACCTTTTCGACTTTCGATATTCAAAGGGTCGAATAAATTAGGAAACTATAGGCACACCAATGACTACATGTGTAGGTTCTCATTTACAAGAATCTTATAGGTTACGTTCTAGTCAAGTGGATGGATTACTTTCTTCTCTCTCAAAACTCGCTCAAAAGTTGGGAAGGAGCTCAAAATTGCAGCATGGCAGACCAATTTTGGCCATATCTTCCAGGTAGTCGCTCTCCCCGATGAGGGTGACCTCAAAAGTTCCTCTCTCAGTCAGACAAATCTTTATCCATCACAACCAGAGTCAAGTCTCCTATGTGATACACATCAACAGTTAAGTTAACGACACCTATCATGCCCACAAGACATCTCTTGGAATTGGATCGATCTCAGGACCACATCTAGAGGCTACCCACCCTCTCACCTCAACGGGGCGTCGTCAGACCGGCTTCCTGTCGATGTCGAATTGATCCGCGAGTTCATCCTACCTGCATCCTCTCTTATAGTGATCACCACTTCATTCGGCACAAACGACTGAGCTACATCAAAGGCATATGGAACAACTACTATATCCTTTATATATCCATTGGAACTCCTCAAGTCCTATAAAAAGAAGGGGGATATAAAACAGGAGGAAAAGAAGAAAAAAAGGAAAAGATTGAAAGAAAGAACAAATTCTATAAGATGGTGGTGAGACCTGCAATGCTTTGTGGTGCTGAATGTTAACCATTAATAGAGAAGCATAATACTAAGTCAAGTGTTGCAAAGATGAGGACGCTCAGGTGGATGAGTGGCTTTACCTTTAGAGATAGGATATGAATGAGCATATACGTGAAAAGGTTGGAGTAGCGCCACTGGAGGATAAGATTAGAGAGAGTCGCCTTAAATGGTTTGGTCACATAAAACGGCAGCCTTCTGATGACTCGGTTAGGAAAGTAGGGGTATTAGATTTAACTTACGTTAAGAAAGATAGAGGTAGGTAGACCACTTGGTTAGAAAATATTAGAAATGATCTTTCTTTATTAGATTTAATCGAGAATTTGACTTTTAACAGGACATAATGGAGAAAAAATGATTTATGTAGCCAACCCTACGTAGTGGGACAAAGGCTTGATGTTGTTGTTGTCGTCGTCATAATTTATTGTCACAATATATCTTCATTGAGTCTCCCGTGCGGCCTTAGCACTCATTTCTTGTGCTAAGTCAGCCTTAAACTCACACAATGTTAAGCTAGAGAGCAAAAAATGCTAGAGAGGAAGTAAATGGGGAAAACTTCACTATTAGAAGAGAATTTTAAAAGAGGGGTTAGATGGAGTTGGGAGATGTAGGAGATGTGGGGAGTTGGTTACAAATAAAGGGGGAGGGTCCTATTTATGGCCCTCCTCTCATGCCTAAGAATAATCTAAAACTCCCTTCAAAATACATGCGTGTGGAATTCCCTATAGTACTCGATACTATTCCCTACAATATGCTTACATTATAATATTCTGGAGAGTTCTAGAGTATCCTAAAATACTCCAAGTATCCACACCGTTCTAGAACATTCTAGAGTATTCTAGAATCTTCTAGAAAACTCTAGGCCTATCTAGAACCGTCTAGAATCATCCAAAATCTTTTGGAATCTTCTAGAACCTTCTAGAATAATCTAGAACCTTCCATAACCTTCCAATGTCATGTGAACCCATTTAGGAATGGTTCTGGAGGATTTATTTGCCTTCGTTCGACACGTCACACCCAAGTAGTTTGCCAAACCTCTTGTTTCAACATTTGGGCGTGACAGTCTTCCCCACTATTCTAGCAATACCCTCACCGTGAGCATTCTTGGAGTCATGCTGAAGGTCGTTGGATCGCCACAGTTCCTCCTGCATATTTGGCTCCCCTAGTCCTTTGCCTTTTCCCCTAGTTTGGATTCCTTGTCGCCTGCTAGAGCATCACGAACTTGGGACATTGGGTTGGCTTCCGCATCCTCCGTTGGTGCATCAGGGACTTGGGATCTCCCTTCTTGTCTTGGTGCCTCCTTAGGCAGCTCCTCTAGCAAAACATCCGATGGTACTTTAAAGACTTCTGTCATCCCTATTGCCAAGCCTTCAATGTGTGCCTCTAACTCATCCCCATGAGTTGGATGGCCCTCCCCATCCCTTGGGATGTCTTCCAAGACTAGCAACTCCTCGCCCTTGGAGTTGTCTCCTTCTTGTCCTTGCTTCTGTAGCACCTGCATAGCCTCCACCTGATCACCACTCTTGCTATTCGTCACCCCTTGATGTTTGGCTAGGATCATTGAAGCTATTTTAGGACATTTCCTTGCCCAATGAGGTCCTCCACTCCTTACCAACCATTGCCTTGTTCCTCCCATTATCCATCGCCCACACGATGCTTTGGCAAGCCTCCTCCTTTCCCTGGCCCATTTGCCTCTCTCGTTGCTCTAGCTCTGACACATTGAGTTCTTACCTATATCAACTATGGATAGTAGGTTATAAGCATCCAAATCAACTATTAGATAAAATTAGTTATAAGTAGCTATTAAATTATTTAAGTAACATATTTAAAAAAAATGAATTAAGTTATTTATATAATATACTTTAAAGTTATAACTTAATATTTAACCTGTGTATTTTTTTTTAATTTATTTTAATTGGATACAGAGATGGAGTGTTTGATACATATTAGGCATGAGTCGGACAGAGCATTCATCCTCCATTTCATTGACATAACACTCTTCATCATTATCAAGATTTGGTGCATCATAGCCCTTTATTTAACTCCCTTGAATGAAATGACATGTGTTTTATCTCTGTGTTGTCAAGAACTCAATCAATCTTCTCTTCTTACTCGCCAAAAGGACATCCACCAATTCAATGTACAACTTCGCAACATCTAAGACATTGACAAAGCATCCATAAAGCCTTCTAAAATGTTTCTTTCCCCTGGTTGTCCAAACAACCCCTTCATTATTATTCTTTTTTTCTCCACTGGATCAAACATTGACCTTTTTTCCAATTGAACTTCCACCTCTAGAGTTTCAATTGACCACTTTTACCAACATCTTATAAACGTTGGACAATAACCAAATAATTCTCAATAAATTAAATCAGCTCAACCAACATTGAAAATATAGAGATTCCGAAATGTATTATATGTTATCAAATTGGGTCCCTCAATCGTTTCAAAAATCTATAGGTTATAAAGTTTTACTTTAGTTACTGATATAATTTGTGGAGCATATCAAATCAAGACAGTAAATTCATCCTCCTATTATATTATCATCTTATTGATTTCGATTAAGTTGATGAGAGTTTCTTGTATTTGTTGTATTGCAAATGTTGGAACAAATCAATCTTTGATCATTCCCTAAAAATTCAACACCCAAATTTAAGTTAGGATATTCATACCCAATTTTTTTCCATGATGGATATATTGAGTTGAGAGAGTTCTTGATGATGTTAGGAGATTGAGTTGATGTGTTTTTAATTTCCACTGTATTGAATCACAGCCCATTGTTTGGAACAATTATTACGTCCTCCGACCGGATGCAGAGGAACATCCGGTTGTAGGCAAAAATGCGCCTATACCGAGGTGTACCAAGTTTTTCAAAAAACTCGGTACACCTCGGTATAGGCGCGTTTTGGCCTACAAGCGGATGTTTCTTGCATTCGGTCAACCGGACCAAATAAAATTCCCATTATTTGACACTATTATTTCTTCAACCAAACAAAAAATATTACTCTAATAGAGGTTGGATTTTAGTTCTTATTCAATTGTGCTGAGATACTCCAATCTTTTGAATTACAGTGTTCCCAAGGATCTTAATTCCTTACGACTTGTTGAATGCATCTCTGGGACAAGCAATCGCAGTAAGCATTTCAGGGGTCGAATGGCCATCTACATGCTAGGAATCTTATTTGAGAAAGAAGTAAGTCTTCCCTCTGCACTATATGTACATTTGTTAGTTTACTTTTGATCGCCTATGCATTTTATCTAAAGAAGTTTCTACAGGTTTTTGATGGAATGGGAATCCTGAAATCTCTCGGATCAGTAAAATTGAAGGATAAAGACACTGATTTTTTCACTTTGTACATTTATTTAGTTCTGTCCGAGAATTGGATTTTATCTGACGATTTAGGGGATGGAAGATCCGATATTCTCAGTATGTGGACTAAATTTCTCCGAAATTGTTCTGGCAATATTTCAAGTACAGACTGGAGGCTCTATGCTTCGAAAGTAAGGAAAAGTATTTTAATGATTTTAATATTCATTCTAGTCAAATTTGAATTAAAATATCCAGCTCTTTTTTCTTTCATTTTATAGCTTTTAAGTATGCTAGCCCTTTTTCTGCAGGTCCGAAGCAAGGCTTCTTACCTTCTACAGAGCACTATGAGTGAAAGATGAGCTACCAAGGTTTTTTTTTTCCCCATTTATGATCTATTTTGGCGTTGCCACGCTCCCAGACTCCGGCAATGTATCTATTCTTATTAGAGCTGACATTGGCTGCTTTAACTAGTTATCTTTCACTTCACATGCCATGGTTGATTAGTTCTTTTGTAAACCTACACAAGTTTTGCGTCCTTGCCATATTGGACCCGTAAAGCTTCAATTTTGTTATTCACAAAATTGATCTTATTTGGTTTAATTTTTGTTACCCTCCTTCGCTAACTTCAATTTTGTTAATGTTTATTATAGAAATAGCATTGTTGCATTCTAGAATATATGCACTAGTGAAGTGAATTTTATTGTCTTATCATTGAATAAAAATATTACACATAAAAATTAGTTAAAAATAATCATTTGAGACATGCATTTTTTTCATTGTACAAATTGAATATTATATATAGTATATTTTCCTGTAAATGGATAGGGCATTAATGTAATATTATATATAATAACTCTAAAAGATATCCCCTATGGTGGTAGAGATCATGAGGTGTTGGAATTACCATTGGAGATTAGTGAGCAGTCATCTTTGCCCCTCTTTTTATAGAAGGGGATATACAAGGCAATAGCAAAGATGGGCATCAAATGTTAGTAGTTAATGGACATAAGTTATTGATCATTTGCAGACATTAGGCGACGATTGGATATGAACGTAGAGCATTAAATGATGGTCAATGGTTAGCTTAGGTAATCTTCTTATAAGATGGGAGATTTATTACTAGGAAGGCATGTATGTGTTGGACATTAGTAGGCGTTATACTATGGTTGACTTAGAATATCAAATGTAGAGCTATAGTTGGTGGGTTATTCGGTTGTTCTCTTTATAGGAGAGGAGACTGATGACCAGTAAAGAGGGCATTGAACACATGTGATTGATAGATGTCAAATATTAGTAAATATCAAGTGATGGTTAATTGAGAATGCCTGCTGTTGGGTGATTGTCAGTGGAATGCTTGATCATTCACCTTAGAATAGGGGAGTTTGATAATTAGGAAGGCAAATGTCGAGCATTGGTAGTTGATGGACATTTAATATTGGCAATTGTCGAACAATGGGAAATTGTGAATGTTGGGCATCAACTACTAGTTAATAATTTGATCAATCATTCCTCTTATATAAGGGGATGCCAAGACTAGGAGCACATGCATCAATCATCAACAGATGTCAAACATTGAAATGTTTCAAATGACAATCGATTGGGAAGTTTGGATGGCGAACGATGGTTGATTGTTTGTTTAATTGTTCTTCTTGTAGGAGGGGAGAATGAAGACCAGGTTAGTGGGTGCTATATGTTGATGGCTGACATATGTCTTTACTAATATTGAAGCTTATGTTTGACTACACATCATCTTATGACATTTTCTCATTTTTAGATGGTCATCCGACTACAACAAAATTAAGATAACCCTAGAAGATAAAAAACACACATCCTTTTGAACTCTAATTGGCATCTTTTGCTATTGAGTTATCCTCTTTAGCTTAAAAAATATTAAGGTCAACTACTAAAGGGTCATTATTCATATGTTTAATGACCTCATACATAAAAATGATAAATACCATGTTAATGACTTTTCCATCAAATGCTCGGACCATTGGATTATTTGATTGTTCTCCTTAGAGGAGGGGAAATTGATGTCTAGTAAAGAGGTTTTGGACATATATGGCTAGCATATGTCAAAATATATGTCAAGTGATGGTCGATTGAGAATGCCTAATGTTGGGTGAATTTCAATGGCATGCTTGATCATTCACGTTACCATAGGAGAGATTGACAATTAGGAAGTTAGATGTCAAGCATAAGTGGCTAATAGACATTTAACATTGGCAATTGCCAAATAATGGGCAATTGTGAATGTTGGATGTCCGCCAATAGTAATGATTTGCTTAGTCATTTTTCTTATATGAGGGGACACGAATACTAGGAGCACATGCATTGATGATTCCGTATATCCAACAACGACATGCTTCAAATGATGATTAATTGGGAATGTTGGATGACAAACAATGGCCAATGGTGTGCTTAATTGTTTTTCTTATAGGAGGGGGAACAATGACCAAGAACGTGGGTGTTAGACATTGATGGTTGATAGATGTCTATATTAACATCCAAGTTTATGGTTGACTACACATTATTCGATGACATTTTCTCATTTGCAGATGGGTCATCTGATTACAATAAAATCAAAAAGATATTACAACATGAAAAGATACATCCTTGTAAACTCCTATTTGCATCCTTTGCTATTGTTTAGCTTAAAAAATATAAAGGTCCCCTACCAAAGTGCCATGATTTATATGTTTAGTGACCTCATACATAAGAAGGGAAAATACTATGTTAATGACCCAGTCATCAAATGCTCAAACCACTCAAAACATCTTAATGATTTTAGGATAGTGTTCAGGAGGCTCAAAAAATAGTATCTGAATATGAAGAACGGAAAATACTATGTTAACGGCCTAGCCATCAAATGTCCAAACAGTTTGGTTTTGAGTAGTTGTTGAAAGACTGAGTAATATGCTATTACTAGACTATGTATGAAATTAGAAGAGATAATATACTTGGAAAAAATAAGGAAGATGATTTAGATTGGTTAGATCTAATGATATATGTCCACTGTAGCAACATCGTTGTTAATCAATGCATTAAAACCTATTTGATATCCGGTGTCTATTTGTTTAATTGGACTAATATTCTTTAAGTAAATTTTTAGTATAAATTACTGATGTTTGATGAATAATTTTTTTCCAAATCGACTAAATCTCCAGGAAGTTATAGAATCCAATTAAAGGAAGAATGACATGTGAAGTTTAATTATGACATAAAAAATAGGTAAATTAACAATAACATCTATGCAAAAGAATTAAATCTTCATGATTTATAAATTGAATATTTTTCATCTCTTTTGTCACACAAGCTTACTAAGGTGAAAGTTAAAAAGATGAAATTTTGTTTTTTCTTAAAGTTTAAACAGTAGGTGGAGAAGAGGTGATTTTATAAGGATTAGGACTTAATTATATGGGAGAATTACCTCATAGAAGAGCAAACAGTAAAAAAGAAGGAATTTATGATAAAAAAATTCTCACATAAGAAAGAAAGAAATATTATGGAAGAGGAGAAAAAAAAAAGTTTTTTGTTTTAAAGCTAAAATACGATCTATTTTAATCCAAAATATAATTCATAAATGCATTTAAAATTTTTGGAAAATTCTAATAACCAGCTCAATTCATTTCGGCCATCAATCCACAACTTAACTCCAGCCGCACTATTGGAAGTGGTTGCACTGCATTCGGGTGACTCAAATCTCCCCTGCAGGTTGCCCAAAGCAGCAGCTTTTAAGTCGTCCGCAGTCTGGTTGCCTTGCCATTTTTTGTTCCTCAACGACTACACAGTCGGCTGCATCACCCTATTGGGACAGAGCTCTCTTTTGTGCCCAATCTTGCCGCAATCAAAGCAAGAGAGATCAAGCCCCTCATACTCTACTCTCTGATAGAACCGGCCGTTCAAGCCGTTTATCCAAATCCCCGTTTGGATCTTCTTGGCCAAGTCAAGTCTGACGCAAATACGAGCAAATTCCCGACGCCCCCACGCACCTGTTTGGGCATCAATCCACAGCGGTTGTCCAATCATCGACGCAATTCTTGAGATATTCGTCAAGTCCCAATATTGCAGTGGTAAATGGGGAAGTCGAATCCAAATCGGAGAAGAAAGCCCCTCCATCGAGTCAGGAGCAAACTGTGGCGTCCATCTATCAAGGCCAACAATATTTCCTCTAATGAACCACGGCCCGCCATATAAGACCGCATCTCGAGCCTCCATCGTGTTAAAAGTGCAGACAAAGCATTCCTGCCCAATAGTGGCTAGCTGGAACTCACCAAACCGTCCCCATTGTCTTTTGATTTCAGAACTAAGGACACAAAAGGGGAGCCTCTTCCCCAGGATTCGTCCCACCACCGCTTTCTCCAACCGCCGAACGTTCTCCCTTACTGACTCCAGGTCGAGGTCGACGGAAACGCCATCCTTCGAGAAAGAAGTACGTTCTTCAGCCTGCACGATGCGTATGTGCTCGGGCCTTTTCCAAGCATTAGGGTGTCTGGTCGGCTCACTCAAACTAGCCTCCCCAAAAATCTTTGTATTGACTCCTGAAGGGGCACTCTCTCGAGCACCTTGTGTGCATTGCATTGAATTCTGAAAGCCAGAATCATCTGGCCCAAGGACGTTCACGCCTACAGTAGCAATGAAGCCCGTAGCATTGTCAGGGGTAAACCCCTGTAGCTCCATTTCATTACCGGTCATTCCCACAGTGCCACCAAGAGGCCGAGAAGTACTAACCTCCATGAACTGCTCATCCATTCGATCCGCATCTGGGTATAGATTACCCGAGCCCATCATCCCTTCCTTCAAGCAATCCTTAACCACCGTTTTCTCGATGTCCATAGAGGACAATTCATCAACGTACACCGGGTTATGTACAACCTTCATAGCTGTCTTCGCAATCTTCTCATCCCGCGAGAGGTTTGCCGCTGATCCTACCATGCTTCCGCCGGACTTCAATGACAGATGATCAAGTCTGATTGTCGAATTGTTAACGCCTGGACCGCCACAGGACCCATTTCCGTCCGCCCCCTCAGCCCCCGATCCATCGATCGGGGTTTTGGCCGAAGAATGAGACCTCCCTTTCGACTTGCTCGAGCTGCCCTTACTAGGAGAACGACCCTCACCGGCCTTCTTGCCACCTCCCAAACCAGCACCCGAACGGCTACGCTCCGCCTCACCACCACCCCCGCCTGAGCGGGGTCGGGGAGGTGACCTTCGGGACCCCGCCATCCTTCTCTCTCAAGGAAGGATTCAAGAGAAAAAAGAGGGAAAATGAAGAAGCCTCCTAAAATTTTTGGGTTTCAAAATAAGTACGGTGGAAAGGCTGAATTTTTTTTTTTTAGGGACATAAATTATTGATTTTAAAATATTCTCAACTTTTTTCCCTTGGAACCAACATCGACAATTTTGATTTTTTTTTTTTTTTGTGTGTTAAACTTATTAACATAAGAAGATAGATTAAATAATTAAAAAAAAAACTTATAACCAAGAAATTCTGATATTCTTATTTTTATTATATGTTATCTATAATTTTTCATCAGAGTCTTCCTATTTTGAAATCATTATATAATAATAATTTATTGGATTTAGTTCCTTAAAATTTTTGTTAAAAGTGATTTGGAGTTATAAAAAAAAAAAATTATAAATTATATTAAACAGTTAAATTACTATTTATATGAAAATTAAATGTAACAGATAGTAATAAAAGAGAAAAAAAAAAACATTTCAATTTCCAGTTTTTTCTAAGCGTGATTTATGATGTTATTCACTGATTTGGTGATTTGTTAATTACCGGCCCCCACGACTAATAAATAATATACAAAAATGTTACTTATGTAAGGATTAAAACTTTATAGTGATCTCAAACAAATAATTTTTTGGTTGATAATCAAAATTCTCAACTCTATGCTTAAATTATACTAATAATAATAATAATAATAATAATTTTGTGCTTATGGGGTTGCGCCCCTAAGACCCAAATATTAGCTTCTCCCATGTCAGGTACTCTTATTGATTATTAAATATTTTTTTGATGTGCTTATATTTATAAATGTTTAATAGTTTAATTATTTTGATTAATAATTTAATTATATTTACTATTTATTTCGAAGATATTAAGAAAATTGCTTGTTCAGATTTAATTTAGTCCTAATGATATCAATACTTTTTTTTAAATCATGATAATAATAATGAATGTTTAATAATTTAGTTAAGTTGCATTCTAGAACGTTCTCAGTAATATAGAGAAATAGATTTTTTCGTCATAGCGATGCACGAATATTTAGAACACAAATAGATAGTTAGAGAGAGAGAGAGAGCGAACAAACTCCTATTTTTTTAGGTGGAAAACCCAAAAAAGGTAAAAACAATGGGGCCCGGCCCCATATGAGAATATTCTACTAAATTTGACTGAATTATTAATGTTGACCCGCCCCTTAACTTAGAGAGGCAATGCAATTACAATAGTTTAGAGAGTTTGTTAGACTCTATAAATATACTCTGGAATTTGAAATGATTGTGGTGGGGTTGAAAGTTTTGTGGTAGTGGCTGGGAGAAGTCCCAGCTAAGGTTGGCATCCAAGTGGAGATCTGACGACGGTCTGGTGACGATTGAAGGTGGGGCGAAGGTCTGGTGCTGATTAGTGGTCCGATGGATGTCCGGTTGCGATCGACCACCAAGCAGAGGTTCGACGACGGTCTGTCAGATGATTATTGAGCGTAAGTCCTACCGCGGTTGGGCATAAGTCTTATAGCAATCGGGTAGAAGTCTGACGACAATCAAGAAAAAAGTGTGATTGCGACCATGCAAGAGTCTAATGAGAGTCGAGTGAAAGTTCAATGGCGGTCGAGCAGAAGTCAGATGACGGTCGGGCGGATGTCCAGCTGCAGTCGGTGTACGAGCGAAAGTTCTGCGATATTCATTGACTGGGTGGATGTCCGGTTGCGGTTGGTAGTCGACAGTCAAGTGGTAGTCCAGCGGTTGTCAGGGACTGGGCGATGGTCCTACGATGGTCGGGTTAAAGTTCGATGAAGATTGACGAATATGTTGTGAATTCCCTTAAGTAAAAGAAGCTAAACTATTAAGCATTGATGCACCTTTTAGTATAATGATCAAAATATCATTAAGAAACTTCATAGTTAAGCATGCTCACCCTAAAGAAATCTTTGGATGAGTGACCTCCTTGAAAATTACCCCAACAAGAGAAAACCTTGAGGCGTTTAGGCCAAAGTGACAATATCTTGATAGTTAAGAGTTTGGGTTGTTACAAATTGTATCAAAGCAATGCACCAATCGGAAGATGGGAACTAAGTGTCATTCAAGACAAAGCATTATGTTGTGGAGCTATCTCTTGAACCATACATGGGACAAAGTGCTACATAGCGGGAGTCAATATTTGAATTTATAGGGACCATCTCTAGAATTTTATATGCCTTGTGGATGATTTTGAGATAAAGATACTGACGACTACGCCAATTACTTAAGGGAGCTTGTGGAACTCCTTAAATAAAGTAAGTAAAACTTTTAAATAATGAGGCACCTTTTGGTGTAAGGGTTGAAATTTCATTAAGAAACACTACAATCAAACGTACTCATCCCAAGAAATCCTGCGATGGGTGACCTCCTAGAAGTTACACCAACGAGAAAAAAAATATGAGGCCTTTAGGCCAAAGTGGACAATATCTCAATAGATAATAGTTTGAGATGTTACACAAATTAAGCAATATAAGTGCGCATAAATTTTACTCAAGCCGACTCAACATAATTTAAAAATAATTAAATGGCTTTAAAATGGCTCAATAATTTTGTCTCTCACCTAAATAAAATCTTGACCATCTCTTTTAAATTGCTTTGGGCTTGATGGTCAATTTTCTCAAAAAATTTGGGGTGAAATATATATATATATATATATATATTTGTGCACTTATATGTCAATTTAGATTTTTGACATGACTCATATAAATATAATCTTAATTTTTTTTATATGCGCACTTATATTTTATCATTTGGCATGTGTACATAAATTTGTATAATACCTTAAAGTTGCCTTCATAGTTAACTCCATTTCAAATATAATTAAATGCTATTTTACCTAGATGTGAATATGAGCTTAATTCCTCCGGATAACATGTGATATTTGTACGATCAATCTTGTTTGAAGACATATCTTTAAACACTCGTGCATATGATGCACGTGAATAAAATTTAAAAAACAAAATTTTTTTTAAAAAAAGGCTTATTTGTAACGTAAGATGTTTCTAATCAATTGATTTATGACATTACTAAGAATAATATAAATTTATTATGCAAACAATATTGAATGACCATAATAAGAAAGTCAAACATCAAAACTATTTATTAGAGTTGAAGTCACAAAACATACCAAACAAATTGCTACATTTGGCATCAGTTGCCAACACATTGATAGCAAGACAAATATCATTGCCAAAGGGGCACAAGATATCCTTGAATAGGGCTGCAAGCGAACCAAACGTTCGACGAGCTACTCGTTGTTCGGTTTGATTAAAGCTCGTTTGTGATCGTTTAATTAACTAAACAAACAAACTTGAACAATAACATGTTCACACTTTATGGAAGATGAAACTCATAATCAAACTTTCATTACTTCACTAACCAAAAAATTGAATATTTTAATACCCCAAGTACACAAAATTTTATGGCTTTCATGCTCCAATTCAACACTATTTTGTTTAATTTTGAGCCATGATGTTACAAAAAAAAGTAAAAGTTCCAATGCTAATAAGCCAACCTTTGCATTGATCAGAAGGCTTTGGCCGAATAGAAAATTAATTACAACTATTAAATTTTATCAATACAAAATATCTAGCTAATATAAAAATTAAATAGTTTGCTAAAAGCATTGCCATGGGACAAGTCATTCTGCCAAATTATTCCAATAATGTAAAAGGCATATTTGATGTGTATTTATGAATATAACATGAAACTAATTATCTTACTTTTAATAATAAGCCAAGTGGAAAGAAGCCCAAAAGAAAATTGTTATATGTAGGAGATCTTCTTCTTCCAAGAAGTTCCCTCAAGACAAGCCTTGAATCTGATGGTACTAAGGTGCAAGCTCACCGGAGCAACCATGTGGAATCCCCCTCCACACTCCCTTGAAACCCCCTCCAAGGATCTTCTCCCTCTCTCAAACTCCACTCTTTCCTCTCTCCCTTTTAAGCTCTCTTCAAATTCCCTCCAAAAGAACGAAGCAATAATGGCTGCCAAAGACGCTCTTCATGAGAAAGCAAGAGGTCTTTAAATAGATTTGCAAAATCGATATTATTATCCAGGATGATCGCTGGATTGTCTCGTATGATATGCATAAAAAGAGAGCTTTCAAAAACTCTAAAAACTCAATTTCGACGCCAAACATCGTCCAGGACGATCGCAGGATCATCCTGTATGATGTACTTAAAAAGAGGGCTTCAGAAAATCCTAAAAAACTCAATTTTGGCGCCCAGAATCATCCTGGATGATCGCAGGATCGTTCAGTACGATATGCAGAATTTAACCTGATAGTCATGGATGATATTTGGATAGTCTAAGACAATTAGTACAAAAAATGTACAGATCGTCCCAGACGATATTATGGATCGTCCAGGATGATTAGAAGAAAAATTATGGTATTTTGACTTGATCAAGTATGTCGGCAAACATCATCCTGTACGATATGCAGATCATCTAGGACGATCCGATTGCAAAATTTAACCATAATTAATCCCTTAATCACAGGTACAAACTTGTACATAGAGTGTATAAACTTGTATAATTCATGTATAATGTTTATACATAGCATGTATAAACTTGTACATAGTATGTATAATACTTATACATACTATGTACATAGTGTGTATATTGCTTATATATAGCGTGTATAAACTTATACATAGTGTATATAATTCTTATTTATAGTGTGTTGCTTGTACATATCGTGTATAAATATGTACATAGTGTGTATAATACTTGTATATTGCATGTAAAACTTGTACATAGTATTGATAATGCTTATACATTATGTGTACAAACTTATACGTAATATGTATAATGCTTGTACATATCATGTATAAACTTGTACATAGTGTGTATATTATTTATAGATAGCGTATATAAATTTCTACATAGTATGCATAATGTTTATATAAACTTATATGTAGTGTGTATAATACTTTTATATATCATGTATAATGCTTGTATATAATATGTACAATGCTTATATATAGCTTGTATAAACTTGTATATAGTGTATATAAACTTTTTCAGAGTGTATAATACTTATGAATTGAGTGTATAATGCTTGTACATAGTATGTATAAATATATAAATATTGTGTATAATACTTGTATATAGCATTAAACATAGTGTAAAATGCTTGTATAAACTTATATATAATGTGTATAATTCATGTGTACAGTGTGGGCAATACTCGTATATAACATGTACATAGTGTGTATAATGCTTGTACATAATGTGTATAAACTTTTACATAATATGTATAATGCTTATATATAGCATATATAAACTTGTATATAACATGTACAATGTTTGTATAATATTACGCATAGTGTTTATAATACGTGTACATAGCATGTTTAAGGCTTGTATATAGCATGTATAAACTTGCACATAGTGTATAAAAATTATGTATATACTTTTTATAAACTATACATAATATTTATAGGCCTTATACATAGCATGTATAAACTTGCACATAGTGTATAAAAATTATATATATAACGTGAATATATTTATACATGGTGTGTATAATTCTTATACATAGCGTGTATAAACTTGTACATAATGTGTATAATCTTGTTCATAGTTTGTATAATTCATATACATAGCATGTATAAACTTGTACATAGTCTATATAATACTTGTACATAGTGTGTTTATAATGTTTGAATAAACTTGTATATAGTGTGTATAATGCTTGTAAATTTTGTGTATCATGCTTGTACATAGAATGTATAAACTTGTATATAGTATGTATAATGCTTGTCTAAATTTGTACATAGTGTGTATAATTTTTGTACATAGCATCTATAATACTTATATAAACTTGTACATAATATGTATAATGCTTGTACATAGCATGTACAAACTTGTATATAGTTTTTATAATGCCTACATATATTGTTTACAAATAAATACATAGTGTGTATAATGCTTAAACATAGCATGTATAAACTTGTATATAGTTTGTATGAACTTGAACATTGCGTGCATAAACTTGCACATAGTGTGTATAATACTTGTACATAGCATGTATAAACTTATATATAGTGTGTAAAATATTTGTACATGGCGTGTATAAACTTGTATAATTCATGTATGATGCTTGTACATAACATGTATAAACTTGTATATAGCTTGTATAATACTTATACATATTATGCTTCGATTGTAAGAAGATAGTCATACGAGAAGACAGTGGAAGGAGAAAAAACTTTTTCTTCTACACTAAAGAGGGCGCCGATTTAAGTAGGAAAAATCACCTACGAAAAACAGCGGAAGGCCTCTAGACCAAGAAGAAAAATAGAAAAAAAAAAAGAGGAGAAAATTCTAACTTCTGTACAAGAGGAGGGGCGCCGATTTACGTAGGGAAACTCACCTACGAAAAACGGCGGAATGCCTCCACTGCCAGAAAGCCAAAAGAAGAAAAAAGGAGAAGAAATTCTAATTTCTATACAAGAGGAGGGCACTGAATTGAGTAGGGAAATTCACCTACTCAAAAACGGCGGAAAGCCTCAACTGTTAGAAAGAAAGAAGCAGAAAATGAGAATGTGCAAATCTCCCCTTGGCCCTAGGGGTATTTATAGCATTTTTGGAGGAAGAGAGAGGTATCTAGAAGTTTCTGAACTTTCAAATTTTTCTAATTTTTTTTTTGAAATTTTCTGGACTTTTCAGAATTTTTTGAGAATTTTTATGGGCCCCAAAAAAAAATATCACTAACCGCCAGCCTAACCGCACGCCGGTTCAAGCGGCACTTTCGCCGGTGCCGCCGGCGGCAAGCAGCGGCCAATAGGCTGGCCGGCTGGTTTGGTCGTCCACCCATGTCCGGGCCCGATTTTTGGCCCGGACGGTCCAAATCATACATTTTTGGGGGTCCTTAGATATGTTTTTTGACATTCCGGACTCAATTTTGACACTTTTAGAGCTCAACGAGGCCTCTATGAGCAAGTTTGTGCAATTGTTCAACTTTTGGAACGCAATTTTTTACGATTCAGCCAATGTAAAATTTTGGAACAACTATTTTCGAACTTCTAGAGCTTCGACATCTGAAAATAAAAGGGTAACTGATACATCATCATAAAATTAGCTTGATCGGGCATGAATCTCGAGGCAAAAGTCAAGTTGGAAACTTTAAATATTAAATCCGGGATCACTATATCTCTGATTTCAGCAAACTTACAGTCGAACTGATTGTCTCAGAAATACGAACTCAATGACATCAAATTCAACTCAATCCGAGCCCAAATGGGTCCAAATTAAGGACCCGAAGCATCGTTAGAAAGTTCGTACCACAATTTGAGTTACCAAAAGGTCTCCGAATTTGACGAGCTTATAGTCAAATCGGGCGGCTCGACGAGTCGAATCAAACAACCCCAAGATCACTAAATTTAGACGTCATTAAGACCTTCAAATGCCTAATGAATGGTCCACAATTGAAGGATTCAATATCAACTGTTCATTCAAACCACTCCATATTTTCCCTTGATCTCTCATCTATTTATGGGTCATGCCACTCTAGAAAATCTATAAATAGACCCCTCATTTCTCTTGAGAGAGGGGGGAAGCATGAGAAAGAAGAAGGAGGAGAAGAAGAAGAGAAAAAATAGGAGGGAAGAGACTCCTCCTCGACCACCACCGGAGTTTCGCCCAAACTCCAAATGACGCCGGAATTCGGCGTGACTTCCATGGGATGCCAAAATTCTGCCTAACTTCCACCATTTGCTAAAATTCTGCCCAAGTAACGACAGAGTCCCCCCTGATGCCAAAACTCCACCAAAGTGATACCATAGTTCTCCTCGGCCACCAACAAACGTCGAACTTCTACCCGACGCCAGACCTTCACTAATCGCCAAGTTTCTACCCGACGCCGGACTTCTACCGGTTATCGGACTTCGCTGGACATCTATGTGAAGATAGATTCTTTCCATTATTGGACTTCTACCTAACACCATCCTTCTGACCTTCGTCGTCAGACAACAGTTCTTCTGACCTTCGTTTCCAGCCGACTACGGTTCTCCTGACTTACGTCGCCCGCTGACTACAGTCTTTCCGACATCTATCGCTCGTCGACTACGGTCCTCCTAACTTATGTCATCCGCAGACTACAGTCTTTCTGACCTCCGTCACTAGACTATGGTTCTCCCGACCAAACAAACACATGAATAGTGATTCTTTGTATTCACATCATGTAATATACTCTATAAAATGTACATCAAGCTAAGGCCTTCTCCCAATGAAGGGCCTCATTTGTAATCAACTGCAATACTAGTGGATTCATTCAAACTGGGCTAGGCCCCATGGTTTTTCCCCCTTTTCATGGGTTTTCCACCGAAAAATATTGGTGTCTCCTATGAATGCTACACACTCTCTTATCTAATTGCGTGCTGAATTTTTGTACAATGCTAAGACATTAAACTTTATATTTCTCTACTACCGCGAATACTCCTGGATGCAACAATTCTAATATGAATGATAATATTCTTATCTTCGTGTAGATATTGAGAATTAAATAATTTAATTTTACATAATATTGATCCAAATTCATTTAGTAAATATAGACATTATAGTTAAATCCTGAAAGGAAACAATTGCATTTTACTTTTTAACATTGATTTACCCCTTCAAAACCAAATCTCAGGATTTAGGTCAGATTTCAAGTGGATTTGAGCTAAATCCAACCAAACAGTAAAAAATACAAAAATATAGTTCTCTAAAAAGCATTATTTATACAAAAGTGGCACATACAAACACCAGCCAAAAAAAAATGTTGTCGTTTTGAAATTGAAAAGGAGAAATTAAGCCCTCTCAAATGAGGCCTAAGTTATTGTTCGATAACTTAATTAATATAATTTAAAATATTAATAATTAAGTGAAACAAATTAAATAATATTTTAAATAATTAATAAAATTATTAATAAAATACTAAGTAAATAATTAATAGTATAATTAGTGTATAAATTAATTATCTAATTTAACTTAATAAAATAGTTAGTAATATTATTAGTAATTATAAATTAATATAATTATCTTATACATTATTAAACATATAATTAATAATATAAATAATAGTTAAATAATTAATGAGCAGTAGAATTCTTAAATGATTAATGAGATAATTAATAATAAAATTTATAATTAAACTAATGAAATAATAATTAAATTATTAATTAAATAATTAGTAGGAATATTATTTAAATAATTAATTATTTCAAAATAATTAGTAGGAGTAAATTTAATTTCAAATAGAAATAATTACTATATAGCATTATAAATAACATTTAAATAATTAATTAGCATTAGAATATTTAAATCATTAATGAAATAATTAACAATATAATAAATATTTAAACTAATTAATAAATTCTTTAAAATTAATTAAATCATTAGTAGGAATATTAGTTAAATAATTAGTTATTTAAAAAATTAATTAAATAATAAGATAATTATTAAGTTAGTTAGATACAAAATCCTTATTAAATTATCACCAAAACAAATAATTTAATAAATTATACTATAATTAGTTATTAAATTTTTTAAAATTAAGCTAATTTTTAATTAAATTATTTATTATTATAATTACTATTAAAATTAATAAGTAACTCATACTTAAAATGTAATTAAATTTATAAAACATTAAACTTAATTTCTAAATGAACCAAATGCCTTTTTTTTTATAACTAAAATTTCATTAAAGACACAAAAAACAGTACAAGATACAAAAATCAAAGAAGCAACACGACAAGAAAGCAAAATCAAATATAAGGTATGAGGGCTCAGTTAAAGGCCGAAACTTCCCAGCTTCCCTAAAGTCAAGCTTAGACCATCCAATTTGATGAAGAAACACGCGAAGCAGCCAATCCAAGCCATCATCAAAGGTTGCCACGAGCCAGCCGAAGGGGAAGCGAGCCCCAGCCACATCATAGCCTGGCCAAATGAGAAACAATCGGAGAGCTCCAAAATTATGCAACAATATCAAGCAATAACAAATAAAGGCAACCACCTGCAACCAATAACCATCCAGTCCAACCACAACACAAACCCAAAAAAGGGCAACCAGAAGGAAACCAACACGAAAACCACAGCCATTAACGACCACGTCTGCCCCTACCACGAGCCTTACCACGAGAGACAACAGAAACAACCGGTGAATCACGCAACAAAGCAAAAGAATTTCCAGGATCATCAGCCTCACTAGATGCTTTCTCATTTTTAAACCCTAATTATCCCCCTCATGATAAACCAAGGCTTGAGGGCTAATTAAGTTAACCGGCACATAAACAAAATCATTATGAACTAAACCAGCATTACTATTAGGGGAAGATAAGGTAGGGGCATCGCATGAATCCCCACACACAATCCCACCAAAATTAACAACTGCAGGAGCCGACCCTTTCAAGCATTCATGAACCACATGAGGCAAAGGATTACCAGGATGGACACACGGGGCTAGAGCACCTGAATTTAAACCACAGCCAGCTCTATGACAAGCCTGAGGGAAAAAATTAGAATTTAAAGCCCCAGCCCGAGCCACCTCAGAAACTTGCAAAGAAAACCACATGCCTTAAATCCTTGATTAAGTTGCCAAATAGTTTCATAGGATTTATTAACAATATTTAATTTTTCAAGATTTAACATACTCAAGATTTATTAAATCCTGGATTTATAGGATTTATTAAATACTACTAAAGTTTAGAGAAAGATATAGATAGGTCCAAAAAATCATAAATAGATAAATATTAGAAAATGTCTTTTAGATGTAAATGATAATTTAATTCTTAATAGGATATAATTGAGAAAAAAAGATTTATGTAGCCGATCTCAAGTAATGTGATAAAGGCTTGATGTTGTTATCAAGGGAGAAACCACGTGCATCTCAGAATTTAATTTTGCTTTATAGGAGGGCAGTTTCAAAAATTTTTCCACCACCTCTCTCCCCTCCAAGTCCAGCTCAACGAAAACGCCCTTCTCCTTAGCTCAAACTCAATAAGTTTTAAGACTATCGTATGGGATATTTACTTTGTTCTTTGATGTTTGTTCTATTTTATTTCTTTTTTCCCCATCTTTTTGTTGAATTGGTGATCAAATGTTGATCTTTGAGTGCAAATTGTTCTTCCCCTTTTTATTAATAAAAATACAGTTTTGACTTTTTCTTATAATTAGTTCAAGTTCTTTCATTTATAATTACCTTATAAATTTAATCAACATTGGTTGCAAAAATTTTTAAAATTTTGTGATCAAATAACAATAACGACATTGATCCACTTCAAAGCAAATGATGATAAATGTCAAAATTTATCAATTTTTCTTCCCCTATTCACCTTCATTAGTAGTAATAGTGAACATATGAGGAGATGTGGAACAAAAATAATATATCCGTATAGTAGAAGAGAATAATAATTCAGATAATGCATCAATATTTTTAAAATAAACATCCATAATGAAGGCTTGAATTCATTTAATAAATATACAAAGAAATCCCCCCACCTCTAACTGCTATTATTGTTGTATGGTTGTTCTTTTAAATCAAAATTTTATATAAATATTAAAATTCAAAATAAAAATCTAATTTAAATTTTATTTTCATTAATATTTCAACATTTTAATATGTAAAATGTAAAAGCATGAATTTGATAGTTTATTTATAGTTAGATATTATATAATATAAATAAAAGGATCTGCAACGCTTCAGTTGGAAAATATTAATTCTCCAATATCATAAATATTAGTCTTATATTTTGTGATTTATTTATTATTATTTTCAAAATGAATAAATATGAATGATTTCAAAGCTCAAATATTTGAGTTAAAATGTTTATTTTTAAGGTAATTTTTATTTTACTTTAATAATAAATAATCATTCTCAACAAGATAATTCAACAATATCAAAATTATATATAAGATCGAGTCTAAATGAAACTAAATAAAAATATTATCTAAGGCATCATTTGGAAAAACTTTCTTACTGTTTTTTAAAATAGCTTTGTAGTATAAAATTTTGAATTTGAAACTTTTTGTACTAAAAAGCTACTTTATAAATCAATAAAAAAGTTATCACAAACAAAGCCTAAATGAGCCTAAATATGATACTTAAAAGCATAATTGAAAATTATTTGATATCTTTAAGGGGTCAAATTGCCTTCGAACTTTGTACAGTTAAAATTATCCAATTTTTTAAGTTACCCATCAACCAATGCACAAAGCATGCAAAATGATTGAAGTTTGATGTTCACCAGCTAGTAATGTTCAACCTTACTAATTACTAAGTTCATTGATTGTTGACCATTGCTCGATTATTGACATTCTCTATCAATCATTTTGCATATTATTTCTTATAGAACACAAAATATTATCATACTTCCTGTGTTAGATCAAAAAACTTATCTGATTAAATGAATAGCAAGCTAACCACCCTTTAACAACAACCCAACTATCTCCCTCATTTTAATTTGCATATATATTTCTTTCTCTTTCAATCATCTTGGTATTCTTTCCTCAACTAAGGTTTCTTACATTATTTTCTCGTTTCCCAAACACTCAAATAAACTTTTAGGTCTAGAATTTGATGGAGCATGGATGACATTTTCTTCCCCGTCTCCTTCTTATCTCCGATCATATGGGCATAGTAAAACTTAAACTTCCTTACAGGTGATCATAAAAATAGACTTGAGTGAAAGTTTCAATGTGCTTAAAAGATGTGCTAAATCTCAAATATATCACTTATTTTAAACTTTATCATAGTAAACTCTGAGGCCTAAAAAGATGTGGAATGAGGTTTTGCATATTCTTGCACACAATCTCTCCCTCTTCATTAGTTGTCAAGATTAGCACTGAAAGGGGAGGTAAGCCCATTGGTTTTTAATCAAATTAGTTGGCTAAATTGAGCATGCCAATAAAATTGGGCTAACCAAGTTGAATATTTCAATCTCTTAAGTTGGCAAGGGTAAACATACTGGGCTGGTCTAGTCAAGAGTACTATAATTTTAATTTTTTACATAATAATCATTCATGCATTTTATAATCTTATTTAACTTCAATAACAAAATTTTTCAAATTTTCATACTTTTATTTCCTTGAATGATAGAATTCTATTTTTATATTTATAACAAGATTTTTACATCATTATGCATCAAATTCAAACTCAAGTCTATAACCTCAATTTATTCATTTTAAATAAGAAAAATATTAAAACACAATGGATGAGTTTTTTTTTTTTTATCTTGAATTGCCATCAGTACATTAGTTCAAGATGCGTTAAGAGGTGTATATTCTTCTTCTTTCAAAACTTCTATCATTGCAATAGAGATTCTTCCCTTATTTCTTTTGCTGCGAGAATGTGTTATTCATTGTAAGAGCATTTTTTTTCTTTTTGAAAGGTTACTCAAATTGCTTCATATAAGCATTGATGGCTTCGTCTACTGATATTTGTGCCTCTATATAATGGGTCAGGTTAGCATACGAATGAATTGTGTCTCACATAAGCGATGGACAAAAAGGCGTAGGACAGAGGCCTCCAAGGAAAACTCCTCTCAATAATTCAAGATATACTCCTGAAGTTTGCCGAGCCTCAGTGAAAAATTATTGGAAATACTCCCTAAGTGATTCTCTTTTATTGAGAATCCCAAAGAGATAAGAAGAATCCTTAATAATTTTCTAATAGATGACAAATTGTTCAACAAATACTTTGGCCAATTTGACAAAGGTGAAGATTATTCTAGCTGGAAGTAAATAGAATCACATTCATATTTATCCTTTGAGGGTGGTATGAAAAACTTAATATAAGAGCACATCTGAGGCTCGTTTTATATACACGATGGTCCTACAGTAATCGATATGATCGTATGGGTCAGATGTCCCATTATAGGAATCGATGCTCGGTAGTTTGAATCATACTAGAATTGGGTGTTGAAAGATGGCTTCGGTCCGGGATGATGACTCTTGGAAGTCTCACTGATGATGAGATTATCGTATACCTCCTACGAGGAATTCTTCTCAGACTAATCTTTGTAATTCATGATGTAGGGCGTTACAAGAAAACCCAATAATGTGCTATCGAGCTAAGTCCTCAGGGATGTCCAGAAGAATGTAAGGTTGGCAACCTGCTCGTGAAGGATGAGTAGAGCTTATTGTGTCAGCAAGCTCACTATCTTGATGTGTAGGATGATACATCCTTGGAAGAGAGAGTGGAATCTCTACATGAATATGTTCAGGTTAAACATCTTCGATCTCTAGTGGATCTTGTGGGAGAAGAATCTCTTCATGTAGTTCTAATTCTAGTCATCCAGTCTCTCGTAGGAGTTGAAGGTTCTCATTATAAGATTCCACCATCTTCATGATGCAGTCTTCTAGGGAAGGTCCTAAAGTTCCTTCTCCAGTAGTATTTTTCTCCAGGATAAAAAAGAGGCAAATACTTAGAGTCCATGATTTATAAACTGATTCCTGGATTGGTGTAAGTTAGAGAGGGAAGCTCCCAAAATGTGATTATTATTCTTGTTGGCCATTAAAGTGGTGCGTATGATAGTGGGATTGAGTTCCCATAGATGGCACCAAACTATTATGGGCTAGAATATACGCGGTGATAAAGTGATAATATTATGTCTTAGCATTATATAGATATCTAGCTCACATATAGAGAATACAAATTTTTTTTTACATGAAAATGCTAGAAAGTGGAAAAACCACGAGGGCTTGGCCTAGCCTAAAATGATTCCACTAGTGTTTGGGTAGATTACAGTGAGCTGGCTCATCCCTAAGGGCAATAAGATTACAAATGCCAATCGTAAGGTTAAAATCTAGTGATAAATAGGGATAATAGTCCAGTGCCACTTGGTGGTATGTTAGAAGTATGGCATAACTTGAAAATTCAGTTGTTAATTGGCAGTCTGGCAAAACTCTAGGGTCACTTAGTGGTCTGATGAAACTCTAGGAGTTAGGTAGTGGTCCGGTAGAACTCTGGGCCTCAGGTTGTGGTCTGGTAGAACTCCGAGCATCAGGTGGTGGTGCAATAGAACTCCAATGTCAGGTGGTGATCTAGCAGAACTCTTACATCAAGTGGTGGTCTGACAGAACTCTGAGAGTCAGGTGGTGATCCGAAAAAACTCTGGGCCTCAGATGGTGATCTAACAAGAGTCTTGTGTGGACCTTCGAAAGAGCACCGTACAATTGGGCCAATTGGAAGGAATAGATTGGATCGTGCATATGACTAACAATTGAGGATAACGGCTATCACCAGCGCATCCCGATGGGTAGTAATATATACGACCTGATCACAGTCACGGGTTTGTTATAGGCCAGATAAGACAATTTTAATTAAAGTTTAAATATTAATGAATTAGGATTCATTTTAGTTAATTTAGTTTGTTGACCCTTTTTAAAAGCTTAGGGTAGTGATATTTGAAGTTTAAATTGTAATAGTCAAATTTGAAAAGTCCCGGGTCCTCCTAGGTACTAGGCTGAGGGGGTCCAAAAGGTCACTACAGAAAAAAAAGCTAGGTTTGGGGTTCCTAACACTTTAGGTAAAACTAGAGCTTAATTTGAGTAGTTAGATGGGTAGTATGCTAGATTTGGAGTTTCCTAGGCAAAGTTATGAATTTTCTAGTCTCGGACCCTGGACTATAGGCTAGGGTTGACAAAAAAGTTTAACTTCTAATTTAAGTTGGTTTCTGGAATTCTAATATTTTTAATAAATACTAGGCCCTAATAGGAGTCTAATGCAAGTGAGTTTGCCTAATTTTAAATTTTCTACAATTAGTTTCAGATTTATAAAGTTTGGGTATTTATGGGAATTATCTAGATTATCAACTTAAGGGCTGATTTTATGATTTTGATCCAAATCAGCTCCAAAATGATTGGAATCACCTCCAAAGGTCATAAATGACATAAGGAAGAGTTCCCAAGTGTTTGGGGAAAATTTGGGATTTTTGATATTTTTTAATGATTTATTATAAGATAAAAGGCAGTTTCCACCTAAGGTTAAATTAAGGGTCAACCTAAAGTCAAACTAAGGAGCCCTATTTATCTAAGGTTGGGGATAATATTTTGGCAATTTCAGGTATGGTAGGTAATTTTCTGAGTTGAAATGTATTTATTGAAATTTTTAGAAGGCTGCCGGTCCCTATTTAACAAATAAATTAGGGTTGGTTAATTAAGGGGTCTAAATGCTCCTAAAAATTCCTAGAAATTCTGAAACATTTATGATATCACTAAGTTTAATTGTTGAAGTTTTCATATCAATCAGTAATCTACCCTAGCTCTTATAATTTTTTTAAGTTCGTTAGAGAGGTCCTTAATTGTTGTCCTTAGGGTGTCACTATGTTGTAGGAGTTTGAAGTGACGTTTTTACTAACCCTTGGGTAACAATGCATGGGAATACACAAATAAAATAAAGAAGTCATGTCCTTAGATTTAGGAGAACCTAAACTAAGTGGTGGTGCATCCCACACATGCAAGCTACGATACAAGAAAAGTAAATACATCTAATGAAGGGATTAGTGAATGATTGAGACTCAATCACCCACTAATCCACTCCCCCATGATTGCTCTCCACACATACAATCCATGTTTAAAATTTCATGCACAGTGGGTCTCCCAAAATTAAGATTTAACATATATAGATAATTTTGCAAATACTTAAAATAATTATAAATATATAATTTTTGGAAAATAATCTAATTGAAAATAGATCAATTCATATCTATATAAATATAGGGGAGACCCACTGACCACCCAAATAAGGTTTCAAAATAATTTGAAAATAATTTTTAATTTGAAAATAATTATATTATTAATTACCTAAATAATATTAAAATACTAAAAATAATAATTAATCTAAGATGGAAATCTATCCGTATAGCAGGAATCAACCCCTAGAAATAATTTTAAAATAAAGTTTGCAATTTTCTAAGGAGAATGAGGTATGGCATGCCAAAATCCGATTTAAATTAAATTAGTTATGATTTTTTGAAGTTTTGCACAATAAAAGCCATTTTTTAAAATAATAGCAGGGGAGCTCTCGTTGAACCTAGACCCCAATAAGTGATTATTGTTGGATAACTTAATTAATATAATTTAAAAATATTTTTTTAACTTTTTTAAATACATTTCAAAATATATATATTATTTTTACTTGAAATTAATTTTAAATAATAGAGGATGAAAATACGATCGAAACGGTATATTGTATGAATTTTTCGGATCAAAAATGGATTTTTGGCCATTTTTTTGAAGAAAATAAGGTTAAAAAAATAATTTTAAATCAAAACGGCGATGGCAGGCCACGTGTCCGACTCGATTTTGCTCCCAAAATGCAGGCAATCATTGGCGGCGGCATGATGATTGCGCTGCCAACCAATGATTGCGGTAATCATACCGCAATCATGGCCGAGACCAGTATTCCACGTCGGCCTGATCCAGAGCCGTTGGATCGTCCGCTATATAAACGGATGATCCTGATCTCATCATACCGAAAGTTCGTCCGTCAGATCAATCCTGCTGACGGATAGATCCGCAGAAAGGCTTGATCGGAACCGTTGATCTTGAGATCAACGATCCGAAAGATGGACCGGTCTAACGCATGCAAAACTGAAACCCTAATCTCGTTTATGGCTTTGTTCTCGCAAAATACAAAATGAAATCAGATGAAATTTTAAACATATGATCTATACATGAACAAATCGTGGGGTATAATTTTCATAGACTAATATTCATCCTATGAAAAGTTAAATAACTCTAAGTGTTCTAGCTAGGATTTGAGATATACCTCAATCCACACGGTGGATTCAGTAGATCTTGGGTTCTCTAAGCTTGTAGACTGTCCACGAATAAGTTCCTGGTTGACCTCGAGCCCTGATTCACCTTGGATCGTCGGTAAATCAACTCAGGTTCGACGTGGGGGAAGGAAGAGGAATCTCTCTAGAGCTCTCACACAAAATTTCTAGCGTTGAGGTGGTCTAGAGAGGGAGTATGAGTGAAAAGTCCTTAAATTGACCTAATTTCCACTATTTAAAGCCCCTAAACCTAAGGTGGACGGTTGGGATGAGATCAAGGGCCAAATATGAGGGAAAATAGGTTCAATTGGCCGTGGATTGCAATTTAAAATCAATGGAATTTAATTAATGCATTAATGAGTCATAAATTTGATTAAAAAAATTAATTTGACCTATTAAAGACTTGATTTGACCAAGTCAGAGTTTGACTTGGTCAAACCAGTCGAGTAGGTCAAGGAATTGAGGGTCTTGAGCCAAGCAAGGGTTTGAAACACTTAGAATTTGATTTAGGTTCAAAAGGGTCTAATGGATCAATTGGGTCAAACCATGTTGACTTGGTCAACTGGGTTGACCCATGGTATAAGTCTGGGTCAATGGGCTGTATCTAACCTACTGAGTTCAGTGGAGGGGAGAAATGGGCTCAAGGAGACCTAAAATTAATTTTAGATCCATTAGAAGGAGTCAAGGTCAATTTGGGTAAACCCTGGTTGACCTGGTCAACCAGGTTGACCCAAGACCTGGGTCTAGGCTCAACAGACTCAGTTTGACCCAAGAAATTGATTGGGATAGGTCTTGAATCTTGGCTTGGTCAAATTGACCAAGTCAAACTCTTTGATAAAATCAAGGTCAACAAACGGACCCCCAACATGAGCGATGAACGACTAGTGAATCGCTCGTGTTGGCATTGACCAACTATGCCAAAGAGAGTATAGTGAAAAACACAAGTAAAAGGGTGACAAAAGGGTGGAAGAAAGAAGGAAAATTTTCTCTTGGCCTTACCCTATAGCGAGGGCAGAGCCTAGGAGAGAGTGTAAAGTAGCAGTGCACAAGTAAGGTATCACCAAAATGGTGAACTTGTAGTGGGGCCTTCTCTTGGCCTTACCCTTTGACAAGGGTAGAGCCAAGGAGAGAACCAAAGTAAATATCACAACAATGGTGAAAAGCAGGTAAAGGGTTCTCCCCTAGCCTTACCCTATAGCGAGGGCAGAGCTAAAGAGAGAATTGAGGGTAAAAGTCACCACGAGGGTGAAAAAGTAAGGGGGGTTCTCCCCTAGCCTTACCCTGTAGTAGGGGCAAAGCCAAGGGAAGAACCTAAAAGTGAGGTAGTAAAAGTAGACCGACTATCTGCCTGACCGTATCAAAATAGCATAATAGAAGGTGAAGGGGGTCCCATCTCCTCCCAACTCCAAATAATTTTTTTACTAATCAATGGGAGCTCAAAGAAAAATTTTGGAGAGTTTAAAAGTATATGGTTGGTTGTTGAGGGAGTTAGGATTGAACAAATCATTGAAGAGAGGTTTTTTGGAATGTTATTGCCACATCAGTAACCCATATGGACTGAGTTTGGCATGACTTATGGGGAGAATGTTTTATAGTGGATGCAAACCTTTAGTTAGGTTCAAATTGGGCTAGGTTGCTCAAGGGTACAAAGATAAGAGTTTTGGAGAGCTTGGTTCAACCCATACATTTAAATTAGATTAAACTGTGGGTTCAAACTCTCGAGAAGTGTGTATGGGATTAATACACACCACTTAGAGTAAATTTTAGAATTTATTTTGACAAGGGTAATGATTTAGATCAAGAAAACTCCATTTTTAGCATTTAGTTCAACCCCATTGTCCAAACCATATGGGCCGAGGGCTATAAAATTTTTAATAGACTCATGTTGACCTTATGAATAATCCTCATTAGTTTGATTCAATGATGTGGTTAAACTTTAGAGTTTTAAAATTTTAAAGTATATATAACATATTTTTTTGAACCATGGTTGACTTGGTCAACTAGGTTTGACAAAGGGGGTTCAAAGGTGGGTCAAACTTATTCTAAATGATATTTTGGACATGTGGAACTGGTCGCAAGGCCTTGTGGGGTCATTTAGTTAAAAATACATGTTTAATGGATAAAAGGGCACTTTGGTCAACCTAGGTTGACTTGGTCAACCAAGTTTGGCAAGGGATGGAACTTGGTTCAATACATTCTAAATATTGTTTAGGGTTTGTTGGAGGTGGTTCCAAGGTTTATTTGTGTCTCCATGCATGTTATATAATTTAAAGGACAAAAGGGTAATTGGTTGAAATAGGTTGACTTGGTCAAGAAGGGTTGGCCAGGGTTTGGGATTTGATTTAATGCACTCCAAATTATATTTTGGATATGTTTGGAGAAGGTTACATGGATTGTTTTGACTTTCTCATGTTGAGGTTTATGGAAAATTTAGTTTTACTGGTTTAGGGTTTTAGGATTTTATAGTCAACCATGGTCAACCATGGCCAACCAAGGTCAACCAAGGTTCAATACTAATTTAATACATCATGCTAGTGATGATGATCATGATCAATTAGTTTGAAGAGGCCTCCAAGGTCAAAATCATAAGATAAATATTTGAAGGTTTTGTAGCTTATGAAAATATTTGAGTTTTAGGATTTAGGGATCTTAAAATGCCTTCAAACTGATGTGGTTGACCCTAGGGACCTATCTAATCAATATACAAGTGATAGATCAAGAATCCAATGTTATTTGGCTAGTTTGTAGTGCAATGAAGATTTCTTCAAAATATGTTATGGACCAAGGGATTTTAGGTTTGGTTTTGACATTGGATTTTGGAGTTTTGAATTTATCAATGGATTTAATCATTGGATTGGATTTAAATTTTCTTTAGATAATGATATAGGAGGATTTAGGATTTCGAATTCTAAAATCATTGACAATCATGGATGATCATTAGTTATTGAATATGTAATCAGCTAACAACCACTAGAGATTGTCAATTGATGGATTTAGAGCTTGATATTGATTTAGGTTTTGAATTGATGAATGGAGGTCAATGATTGCAGGGAATTTATCTTTGCAATAATCATACCACTATCAATTAAGGGTGATTATGAAGTGGTAGATGAGATGATCTAATGATATTTAAGGGTGATTATTAAGTAATGGTATTAAGGATCAATGATGAAATCACCTATGCCAAAACATAGTGATGAATGAGATTTATATTTTAAAATATATTTTAATGATTTAGGTTTAAATATTGGTGCTTGAAATGGAGAGATTTAACCTCATTCAAAAATGGGGTCAACAAATGGACCTCCAATAGGTGTGATGAACTTAAAAAGTATATCACACATCTCGGCATAGACCGAAGTGATTAACTGAATCCAAAAGATTATTTGATGTATCTATTTAAATTTAAATAGATTTATACTTGACTAGGATAGCATTGTTGCAAATCTATATCCAAGTACTTTGATTTTGATGATAACAAATATTCTTGTTTTTCTACTACTGATACTATTGCATATATATTTTTATTTACTCTGCCTAATAACCTTTTAGATCCATAAGATCACTTGCAATATAAATCAGCTCAATATCAGGTAAAATAGGGTTGAGTATGTCTGTAACATCTATTTTCAATGTATCTTTTACCATTTTTTAAGTCAAATATACTATGATGTATTCCAAGTTATGTAACCTTGCACACATACACTCAGGGTGAGAAATTTATTGAGTTTTATACTTCTTCGGTACTTGATCATATCGTATAAGATGATCCTAAATCATCCTAAATGATCAGTTTAAAATAAAAATCCTAATTAGGGCATCCCTGATAATTAAGTTTGCTTAACTAATTATCCTGGACAATTTATATCGTACAGGATGATCAATATAAATCACAGTTTAGGTAATGATTTTCTTTTTCAAATTTTGTGCTAATCGTAAAGGATGATGTACATCATCCTGGATGATCCAGAATAATCATGCCTAAATTAATCCTTTGATTAAGAGATAATTATGGTAATTATTAATTCGATACAATCGTACAGGATGATCGGTGGTGATCATCCTGGATGATAGCGAAGCTATTGGGATGATAAGGGATCACCACCTATTGTCCCAGATGAATGCCATAATTTTTGAACTAATCATCCTAGATTATTTCCCTTAACATCCGAGATGACAAGGAACTATGTTGGATGATCATGGATCGTTGTTCATCATACTGGATGATGTTCAGAAGATTTAAACTAATTGTCCAGGATGATTCTCAAATCGTCCACGATGATATTCCTATTCTTACTGAACTAATCATCCAAGGCATTACTGTTCGTCCAGGTCTAATTGACTATTTTGTACTAATCATACAGGATTATCTATTAATCATCCTAAATGATCAATTGCGCAGAATTGAAAATTAGGGCTTCTTTTGGAGGCTCCCTATTTAAACACTTTCATTATCTCTTTAAAATATCTTTTGCTGAAGTCCTAACCTAAGGGAACTTAGCGAAGGAGAAGGAGAGCTTGGGAGAGAGAGGGAGAATCTTCTGAGAGGCATTTGTGAGGGGAATCACAAAATTTGCTCAAAGCAAGGAGTCGTTCGTCTTCTTCAAGCTTCGTCCTTACTTCCTTGGTGGCTCTAAGGAGACAATCATCAGCATCAAATCAGGTTCTATGCTTACTCTAGGAGAGAGTAAAAGGGTTTTAGGTTCTCTGCTTCACTAGGAGGGTGAAAAAGGATTCAAGATTCTCTAACTTCACTAGGAGGGTGAAAAAGGATTCAAGATTTTTTGCCTCACCGGGACGGTGGAAAGATTTTGTAAATGCTTCTCTGTCTTACTATGAGAGCAAAAGGAGAGTCATAGAAGGTTTAGTGCAATACTTGAAGAGGGTGTCTCCAAGGTGTGGACATAGGTCAAGTTAATCGAACCACTATAAATCTTGTGTTCTTTCTTATTACTTTTTTGCATTTTAATTTCTGTACTTTAATATTTTGTGGTTGATTGTATGCTTAAAATCTCTAATTTGTTTTGTTAATCTCTTTCACATCAAGGGTTGATCTTGTTTGTTTTAAAATATTCAAAAAGGTTTAAAGAAAAGATTTTTCTTTTTGTTTAAGAAATTTTAAAACTACCAATTCACCCCCCCCTCCCCCCCCCCCCTATTTGTTAGCCTCACGCTAGTTCATCAGAGCTTAACAATTCTATTGGACTTTCAAGCATCTCTTGGACAAGTGGTTGAAAATATGAATAGGATAGTAGCTCCCAAATATATGGATTTGTTAAGACTTAAAAGTCTTGTTTCCAGTCTAAGAGAAGAAATGAAAATATAAGGGGAATCAAGCCTATATCAATAAATTATATGGCACTTTTAAAGAATGGAAAAATTTATACCTAAACATGGATGATTTGGATTTAAGATTTATTTAGGATGGTTCCATGAGGGGCTTGCTCCATCACTAACGAATGATCGAATGAAAAGGAAGCCTTTATTATGGACTTACACCCAAACATAGAGGATCAAATTTATATTTAAACTAGGAAGGTGACATGAGGGGCTTGCTCCACCAATAGCATATGATCTTGAGGAAAGGAAGCCTTTATCATCAGAGGACCATATTTAGATTTAAACTAGGATGGTGCAATAAGGTGCTTGCTCCACAACTAGTAGATGACCATATGAAAAGGAAGCCTTTACCACGGACCTATAACCAGTCATAGAAGATCAAATTTAGATTTAAACTAAGATGGTGCCATGAGGGGCTATCTCCAACACTAGCAGATGATTACGAGGAAAGGAAGCCTTTATCATAAACTTATACCCATCCTTAGAGTAGCAAATTTAGATTTAAACTAGGTGCCACGAGGGGCTTGCTCCATAACTAGCAGATGATCATATGAAAAGAAAGCCTTTATCATAGGCTTATATCCAATTATAAAAGATTGAATTTAGATTTAAACTAGGATGGTGCCATAAGGGGATTGCTCTACCACTAATGGATAATCATGAGGAAAGGATGACTTTATCACTGATTTATAACCAACCTTAAAGGACTGGATGATCATATGTAAAGAGTATCACATATTTATTCCCAACCATATAAGATCATATTCAGATTTAAATTAAGATGGTGCCACGATGGGCTTGCTCCACCACTAGCAAGTTTTAATGAATCATATAGGATGCTATGCAAATGGACTTATACTAAATTGCTGATTTAGATGAAGATGGAAGAGCAAACGAGAGGCACCTCCTGAATAAGAGAATTTAAATGATTAAACCACCATAACATTAAAAGAAAGGATACAGTAGAGGACTTTATACCATTTATTTAAGAATATAATTTAATATTTGGGGAATTTAAAACTTATAAGATTTAATATTTACTTTTTGACCCAGTCTTATCTATTAGAACCAGTTTGTTTCAAATAAATTTAATATATTCAAGTAATACACAAAAATAATGACAAAAAATATTTTATTTATTATAATATTTCTCCTCTAACACTATCCACCATAATAATGTTTGAGATATCATCTATTTATAGGTAACATTGGATGATCTCCTTTACAATCAAGCAACTTATAAGATACATCTTGATATGCCTTCTTTATCATGAATGAACCTTCCTAAGCTAGCTAAAATTTACCACCTATCTTTTGATGAGCTAAAATGGGTCTTTGTAAAACCAAAACTAAGTCTAATACTTGGAAAGTTCTTAGGTGAACTAGTTTATCGTGTGCTCGAATCATTTTTGCTTTATATATCTCATATATTTTTTAAAAGAAATGCACTAGGCAAAATTTTATTCATAATCCAAAAAACAACCTAAAAAACTATGTATATGTTTGTACATGCTATGTACAAGCATTATACACACTATGTATAAGTTTATACTGAAAGTTCATTAGGGATGTTAAGCCCTTAGGAACTAGTATAAGGCTAATTAAGACAGAGGTGAATTAGTATTTTAAAAAATCTTTCTCAATAAAAAAGCCAAACCAAAATCCACCACAAAGAAAACACAATACGGAAATTAAATGCAGAAATAATAAAGGAAAGAATACACCAGATTTATAGTTGTTCGGTCAAACTTGATCTAAGTCCACTCCTCAGAGGCACCCTCCAAATATTACACTAAACTCAGTGTCTCTTCTTTACCCCCACAGCTAGGCGGAGAAGCCCTTACAAAATCACTTCCACCTTCCCCAGTGCGGCGGCCAGTTTACAGAGGATTTCCTTTCCTTGTTACTCCTTTTCTCTGTTTCATTGTTTTCTTACAGGTTCCGGGAAATAAAACTTAAAAGCTTCCTTGGTGAAGGTGATCATAGAAATAGACTTGAGTGAAACATCCAATGTGCACTAGAATGATGTATTTCATCTAAATTTAGCCAAAATATTACGGTGGATGAAAATACCCAATTTCTTTCGAAGAAGGTGAATATATATATATATATATATATATATATATATATACTACTACTAAACCGGTGAATAAAATAGATTGTCGGGTAAAGCAGAGCAAATATGGTGGAAATCGGAATAAAAACCCAAAGAAAATTCACCTGGTTCGGTAGAAGAAATCGCATAGAGGAAATCGGAAGAAATCGCATGGAGGAACAGGTTCCGTAGAAGAGCAAATACGGGTTTCAGGGTTCGACCACGAAAAATCAAGGCGGGAACGTAAAATGGAGTGATATTCGCTGTTAACGGAGTGTTATTTCTGAGGTAAAAATTGATTTTAGGTGGTATTGGTGTAATATTTAACTTTTAGGTGTTAAATATGTAATATATATGTAATAAAGTGGTATGTATGTAAAAATCCCAAAAAACAAACCCTTCACATAACCTCCGAGTGTTTCATACCTCTTCCGATTCCCCTCCCACTCCCGTCCATCGCAAAGAAACGATAAAAAGAGCTTATTTGCGTTCTTCTCAGGTCGAATCGAAAATCAAGATGGGAGCTCTCGCTTCACGTGAAGAGTTGTGAATGAATCGCTAAAGAAGCTTGGGCTTCTCTTGTTCAGCTTTAATGGTTCGCCTCTACCTTACCTCCTTCCTCGATCTTCTACTTCTCTCTTCGTCTTCCTCCCTTTGCCAAGCTAAGAGGCTGTAATAGAGAGGTAGGAATCCTCAATCCGCTCTCAGTTAGCTTGATTTCTGCTTGTTTCCTGCTCACGTTTAAGGAGGTGATCGATTCAATGTTATTTTCTATACTTTTGTTGTGGTTTAAGTCATCCATAGTTTAGGGATAAGGGATTGGAATTTTTGGGTGTGTTCGACAATAATTGAATAGACGATTGCCAAACTTTTTTAGTCCCTAATTCATTAATCTTGTCCTCATTTATTATTAGGGTTTTTTAATACATAGTCTTCCTACATGTTGTTGTATCATCAGTACCGTTGTATCTCCTCCAACTATTCCTTTCTTCTCCCAGCCTACCAACCCCCAGAGTGCAGGTGAAAATACATAAAGTGAAGGAACAAAGACAGAGAATGAGGAGATTTTGCGCCCTAAGATATGAAATTGATGCCGGATGGGTTCGTCATCGGGCTTCGGGAGTGGCCATGATTACTCTTTCAAGATCCTGATCATCGGGAATTCTGGAGTAGGGAAGAGTAGTTTGCTCTCATCAGCTTTATCTCCAACCATGTGGATGATTTAACCCCCACCATCGATACAGCTATATTTCTATTTAGTGGACTTTTTTGAATCACTTGGGTCTAGAAGTAGTGGATTTTTAGTTTGAGATTGCTATCATTTTGAGCTCGGGTTTTGTTTAAATGACATTTTTAAGTTATTGTGAGGGAAAAAGGAGGTTGGTTGAATGTTTGGCATTCGTCTATTCAATTGTTTAGCGCTCATTTGAGTGGACGATGTAATTCGGTACAATTTTTCTTATGAAAATGATGGATTATTGGTTATGCTCGACAAAATTAAAAATTTATTCTTTTAATTTATTTTATGTATAATTGTTGACGGATTGATTATATATATGGAGTGATCAGAATCAACAAAAGCTTTACGGTGAATTCAGCTGACTCATATCTTATATATTCTATTTGATGTTTATTTGAGAGCTTTGCCTTTTTTGGTGAGCATATGAACGTTTTTCTGTGATTGTTCTAGAATAAAACTATTAAAACTAGACGTGGTACAAAGAGTTTTGAACCATTCACTCCTCTAACTATTAGTTCTCCTTTTTTGGTTCACTTAGGCTTCGTTTGGGACGGCTTTTTTACTACTTCTTAAAATAACTTCTTAGTATAAAAGTTAAAATTTTTATACTAAGAAGCTGATTTAAGAAGAAGTAAAAATGTCGTCCCAAACGAAGCCTTAGTCTCTTTGAATTTTGAGAGAAATCGTTCGAGCCAAAGCGAGTACGGAAACATATTATGAGGTCTTTGTCGCTTTGTAGCAGTTATGCCTCGTGTAATCTGAAAATTATTCAGCATATTCGGAGGCTTTTAGCCCCAACATGCAAAGTAGAAAGCATCAAGTTATTTTCTATTGAAATAAAATTTATTTGTTGACGCCGCTTCTAGTCTCTGAAGAGGGAGAGAGAGAGAACGGCTACCTTGCTGCTCCTGGGGGAGGAGCTCCTCCGAATCTTTCACTTGCAACCCCACTTCAACCCTTGGCTCAGGCCAAATTACAGAAAACGGACAAGAAGACAGGGAAGAAACAAGACATCAATTGAACCAAATAAAAAATCTGTCTTATTAACATTTTACAACTTTATTTATACAGAGCATTCTTAGGCCACACAACAAAGGCCACTTAATAAGCTATACCAACGCTAATCATAAGAAAAGGATCTACTCTCCTTATTAGCTCCTACATCATCCTTCCGGGGTGGGGAAGAACTCCTCCACGTTGTAGTGGGGAGTTAAATCCGCAACATTAAAAACAGCCGAAATGTTGTAATCACCTGGGAGATCTACTTGATAAGCATTGTTGTTGATTTTTTTCACAATCCTGAAGGGTCCATCTGCTTTGGGCTTCAACTTGCTGCAGGTTCTGGCGGGAAATCTCTCTTTCCTCAATTTGATCCAAACCAAATCGCACTCTTGATACTGCACCTCTCGCCGGCGCCGATTGGCATGGTTTCTGTATTTTTCATTTTGTTTTTCAATTTCCTTTTGTACTTGCTGATGTAATTTCTGGATCTCCTTGCACCTTTCCTCCGCTTCTTGGCTGTAAGTCGGCGATCTGTTAACTGGAATTAAATCGCAGGGTGTCAACGGATTGCAGCCATACACGACTTCAAAGGGACTGCGGCCCGTGGTTTTATTGGGTGAACGATTGAATGTAAATTCAATCTGAGGTAGTATAAGGTCCCATTGTTTCAGGTTCTTCCCAACAAAACACCTCAGTAGATTGCCTAAACTACGATTTACTGTCTCTGTTTGTCCGTCGGTTTGCGGATGTGCTACCGAACTGAACTAGAGTCGTGTACCCAATTTTCCCCACAAGGTATGCCAAAAATGGCTAAGAAATTTAACGTCTCGATTGGACATAATTGATTTTTGAATGCCATGAAGTTTGACAACTTCTCTGAAATATAAGTCGCCGATGTGGGTGGCATCCAGAGTTTTGCTGCAGGCTATAAAATGAGCCATCTTGGAGAATCGGTCCACAACCACCATGACCGAATCTTTGTTTCTTTGGGTGCGGGGCAACCCTAGAACAAAGTCTACACTAACATCCTCCCAGGGGCCGAGCGGTACCGGTAGTGGCATATAAAGGCTTGCATTAGTTACCGGAGTTTTAGCTATCTTGCACACTCGGCAGCCCCTCACATAGAGAAGTACATCCCGTCGCATGGTCGGCCAGTAAAACTTCTCCTTTAGCATGGACAGCGTTTTATCACGTCCAAAGTGTCCGGACAACCCCCCATAATGGAATTCGAAAATGAGAGCAAGCCGAAACGATCATTATGGAATACACAGATAAGATCGAAAAAAGAGAAATCCCTCTTGCAGGTGAAACAGGGGTTGAGAGCTGTGTTGACAAGTGGCCCACACCGTCTGGAAATCGGGATCAATGGAATACTGCACCTTAATATTTTCAAACCCGACCACCTTGTGGTGTAATGTTTGCAGCAGTACGTATCGTCGACTTAAGGCATCAGCGACCTGGTTATTCTTCCCGGATTTTTGTTTAAGTAAGAATTGGAAAGCGAAGAGTGATTCAGCCCAAGTGGCATGACTCCCTCTTAACTTCTTCTAGTTATCCAAGAACTTGAGTGTGGCATGGTCGGTATAGAGGACAAACTCCTTACAAAGAAGGAAATGGTTCCAGTGGTGTAATGCACGGATAGTGGCGTAGAACTCCTTATCGTACGTAGAGTATTTTTGCCTAGCTTCATTCAATTTTTCACTGAAATAGGCTACCGGTTGTCCCTCCTGGCTCAGTACTGAACCAATGCCCACATTCGAGGTGTCGCAATCCACTTGGAATACTTTGTCGAAGTCAGGTAGACGTAACACTAGGGCAGAGGTCACCTTCCTCTGTAGCTGTTGGAAACTGTGCTGAGCTTTGTCTGTCCATGTGAAGGAATCCGATTTAAGTAGATCGGTAAGGGGAGCAGCCACCGAGCTGAAGTTGGCGACAAACCGCCTGTAAAAGGACGCCAAGTCAAGGAATCGGCGCACTTCAGTTGACGAACTGGGGATGGGCCAACTGTTTATGGCTTCTACTTTGCTCGGGTCTACCTCAATCCCATTGGCTGATATTATGAATCCTAAGAATTGGATTCGAGTGTCCAAGAATCGACACTTGTGCGGGTGGCAGTACAACTTCTGTTCTTGTAACAGCGACAACACTTGCCGGAGATGGTGCAGGTGGACTTGTACGTCAGGGCTGTAGACTAGAATGTCATCGAAGTAGACGATCACAAACCAGCTCAAGAAGGTTTAGAACAACTGGTTCATGAGGCACATGAAGGTGCTTGGGGCATTGGATAGCCCGAAGGGCATCACCAACCACTCATACAGTCCGTCTCTCACCTTGAAAGCGGTCTTCCATTCATCACCCTCCCGCACCCGGATTTGGTGATAGCCGCTTCTTAAATCGAGTTTGGAGAAGATGGTCGCCCCCTGTAATTGATCAAACAAGTCATCAATTCGGGGAATAGGAAACCGGTACCTGATAGTAATTTTATTTAAGGCTCTACTGTCAATGCACATTCGATAGCTGTCGTCCTTCTTGGGCACCAATAGTGCAGGTACTGCACACGGACTAACACTTGGGTGGATGAAGCCCTTGGCCAACAACTCTTCTACCTGCTGCTGTAATACCATGTGCTCGTCGGGTCTAAGTCGGTATGGTGGTCTATTGGGCAAGACTGCCCCTGGAAGCAAATCCACCGCGTGTTGCACTTCTCTTAAAGGTGGCAATCCTGCGGGTAGTTCTTCCACCCACACATCCGGGAATTCATCCAGCACGGGTTGTACCTCGCTGGGTAATTCTGTTTGCGCGGTAGTATTCTCCTTGAGCAAGAGGAGGTATCCCTCATCTGTTTGTCGAAGGGCTAGCTGACACTCAGCCCTATTCATTAACATTGGTTCTTTAGCGCAGTCGTTGCCATGAGGTTCCATTGGCATCAACAATAACTTCTCTCCGCTGTGAGTTATTGTATAAGTATTGGCGGACCCATCATGGTGAGCCTGTCGATCATACTGCCACGGCCGGCCCAACAGGAGATGACAGGCATCCATGGGCAGCACATCACACCAAGCTTGATCCTGGAATTTGCCAATAGAAAATGCAATTAAACAGTGTTTGGACACCTCAACCTCGCTTCCCCGTTGGATCCACGATAGTTTGTAAGGGCGCGGATGGACTTCAGTGGGGATCTGCAACTTCTCCACCAACGCACACGAAGCTATATTTTCACAGCTGCCATTGTGAATGATAATTTGACACACCCGATTGTTGATGGTGCACCTTGTTCGGAAGAGATTATGACGTTGGACGGGTTCTTCCCTCTGAGTATTTAACAACCGGCAGAGGACCAGCAATTCACCTTCATCAGCACAAATGATTGTGGGTTCCAGAGATCCCCCAGTTTCGGCCTTGCCCATTTCTTTCAGTAGGTCAGCGTTAGCTTCCAATTCCTCCTCTTCAATTACAGTGATGACCCTCCTCGTCGGACAATTGGATGAAATATGTCCATAACCTTGGCATTTAAAGCATTTGCGTGCGGAGGTGGCCCCTGCAGCATTCGACGGTGAATTCCACCCTCGCCCAGCTGATGAGGATGTGGTCGGCGCCCCTTGCGACGTGGATGTCCCACCTTTTGAACTTTGGGCAGATTTACCCTCCCACACTTCCCTGGGTCTAGAATGATTAGATGGCGTGCTCTTTAGTTGTTTCTCCACCTTCAATGCCAGATTGATTACGTCTTGTAGGGTCCAAAAGGTTTGTAACTGCACCACGTGAGCTATGGCGGGTTGTAGGCCATCCAGAAACCTCGCTATCGTATTCTCCTCCGGCTCGATGAGATCGCATTTCAATGCCAATTGTTCAAATTTGGCGGCATACTCCTCCACAGATAACTGACGCTGATTCAGTCGGTGAAGCTTCAAGAACAGTTCTTGACGATACTGTTCCGGAAGATATTTGCAATGTAATTCTTTCTTCATCTTGTCCCAATCCGTGATCTTAGATTTACCTTCCCTGGTTCGATTCCTCTTCAGGTTTTCCCACCACAGCGACGCGTGTTTCCGAAGCTTAATCGCTACCAGCTTAACGATTCTGTCCGCAGCTACTTCTTTGAATTCAATGACCCGCTCCACGGTATGTATCCAATTCAAGAATTCATCTGGATCGAGTCTTCCTTCAAATTCAGGGAGGTCGATCTTGATTCCCCCATCATCCCTGAAGGTCGGCCGGACGGGCCTATGCCGTCGACGAGAGTCTCCTTCTTCGCTGGAGGAATCCTGATGGAAAGGATTAACCTCTTCTTCTTCTTGATGGTTCTCCGCTTCTTGTCGATCTCTCTGGGCTAGCTCTTGTTGTAATCGTCGGACCTCACGCTGCAAATCTTCCACCATAATGTCACGGACAGGACGTTGTCGATTACGTCGAGGCGGCATCTTGCCGGCTCTGATACCAAATGACGCTGCTTCTAGTCTCCGAAGAGGGAGAGAGAGAGAGAGAACGGCGACCTTGCTGCTCCTGGGGGAGGAGCTCCTCCGAATCTTTCACCTGTAAACCCCGCTTCACCCCTTGGCTCAGGCCAAGTTACAGAAAACGGACAAGAAGACAGGGAAAAAACAAGACATCAATTGAACCAAATCAAAAATCTATCTTATTAACATTTTACAACTTTATTTATACAGAGCATTCTTAGGCCACACAACAAAGGCCACTTAATAAGCTATACCAACGCTAATCATAAGAAAAGGAGCTACTCTCCTTATTAGCTCCTGGGTCATTTATTTTTTAAAATTATTCAGGTTAATTTTAGTAATTTTTTCTTTTTCTTTTTAATAGTGAAATAATAGGAAAGAGCCTTTGGAGAGTAATTTAGGCTTTCACAATAAAATTATGATGGAAGTTGTGGCTGATTACTTTATATAGTAATATAGCTTAGCATATTTTGCTAGCTTGAGCCTAGGCCTATTAATTAAAGAAAAATATAAATAAACTGATACTTAAATTGATTTTAGCTGAGATTTTACTTATTCACTTTTTTTGTGAAGATACTTGAATTGAAGGTTACAGTTCAACTTCCATATTTTGGATATTTATGCTACTATATAAAAGTGATTTGAGATTTCACTCATAGCAAATCTTGATCGTTCATTTGTAAATTTTAAATTAATCTACAACGTTAATTTATGCTCTTCAAATTCTTTTATTTTTCACTTATTGCAAAACATTTATTATTTCATTTATTTACTGTCATGTGTTTCATTTAATGTAATACTACTATTATAATAAATCTTGCTTTTTTAAAATTTAATTTAAACCAATTAGTTCTAATACTGACCAATTAATACCCTAATTTTTTTAGCCTTCCTCGATTACCTATTATTTCGCCCCGTTTCTACTTGGCCTTCGGCCTTTGGCCTTTTTCTCTGATAGCATATGCAATTACCAATTAGTGTTAATATGGACCAATTAATGCCCGTTTATAAGTTCAAATTTCATTTACACAAATTAATGCCTGTTTAAGCCTCGGTTACCAATTATTCACCATTTGCTCGATCTTGATTCTTCTGCTTGACATTCAGTCTTCTTCTCCGGTGGCTTATCCAATTATTTCAGCCAATTCAACTTCTATGACGATTCCTTTTCACGATATCTTAAATTTCCAATTCTGCAGTTTCGGTGATTGCACTTCAGCATGCCGGTAAGCTTTCTGCTTCCCTCTCCGGGTCAAAGCGGAAGGAGACCTTAGAGGACGTGATCGCCGGACGGTGGTCATCGACTATTGAGATTTGCGAGAGTAGTTCAAACTAGGAAGGTAAACGTGCCTTAGACCCTTTCTCTTTCACATGTTTCACGGCTTTGATTTATATATATTACTGCAAATATAATTTTATTTGTTGTTGACCTATATATTTATGGCTATAATTTGAATTCAATTGATTATTTAGTTCATAAAATCAAATGAATTTTTGATTTCCTTATTAGTCGTTATTGTTCTTGCGAGAAATTGAGGTAAAAAAAATATTATTTCTCTTAATTCAATAATTTATGATTTGATGAAAACAAAAATGATGAAGCTCTATAGCTTTTTCTTAAAAATCTTGAGACTTTGATAACTCTAATTTCTTCTTATTATCACTTCAAAATACAAATCAATTTATGTTTTTATAATTATGAGTCAAATTCAAATCCATACTGACATACTTAATTGATATGTGTCTAATCGATTGAGTCTTAACTTAAATGTTATATTTAAATATTGAAAATAAATTATTCAGTTTCATATTATTGATTTTTCACTACATTTCAATATAATGCATAAATCTTTCTTTATTAATTTAAATATTTTTGATAGCATTCATAGCATTAGGACCATTTTTTATATCACATATGGATTGAAAATCTGCATATCTCTGAAGCAAAATTTTTTTTTTTATTATTGTGTTATTAAAGAAAGTTATCCATGTCTATAAGCATGTTCATGTTTAAATGAATTGTTATTGTATAACTTTTGAATTCAATCCTATCTTACTCATGAAGTTGACATGTCATCTATTTAAATACGCACACAAATTCATATTACTACTTTTACATAACTATAATAAATAGTTTGTTTATTAACTAATAAACTGAATTTAATTCCAAAATAATTCATGAATGATAGAAATTCCATATCAATAAAAACTATTTACCTAATCATATAAAATTTATCATAATTATTATAATTATTTATAAAAATAATTTTTTTATCTTAATAATGATAGCATAATTAAAATATTTATAATATAAATCTTTATTATTAAATTTTTAGCCACGTGCATTTAATGCACGGGCATTTTTACTAGTTTATATCAAATCTCAAATATATCATTCATTTTAAAGTTTATCATAGTCGTCTTTGAGACCTAAAAAGATGTGGAATGAGGTTTGCATTTTCTTGCACACAATCTCTCCTTCTTTATTAGTTGCCAAGATTAGCACAGAGAGGGGAGGTAAGCTCATTGGTTGTTAATCAAATTAGTTGGCTAAATTGAGCATGCCAATAAAATTGGGCTAACCGAGTTGAATATTTCAATCTCTTAAGTTGGCAAAGGCAGACATATTGGGTTGATCTAGTCAATAGTACTATAATTTTTAATTTTTTAGACAATAATCAATCAAGTTTTTAATAATCCTATTTAACTTCAATAATTAAAATTTTCTAATTTTCATATTTTTTGTTTCCTTGGTTGATAAAATTCTATTTTTATATTTATTACAAGATTTTTACATCATTGTGCATCAAATGCAAAACTCAAGTCTATCAACTCAATTTATGCATGAGTTTTTTTTTTCTTATATATGGGCTCTTAATTAGTTCATTTAGAATAAGGCGATGAGAAATTAGTAGCCCTACAAAATTTTCAACTTCGCATCAGTTTTTTTTTTTTTTCTTATATATGGGCTCTTAAATAGTTCATTTAGAATAAGGTGATTAGAAATTAGTAGCCCTACAAAATTTTCAACTTCGGCTCCGACAAAATTATTAATTAGTTTAAAAAATAATCAAAACTCATAATTTTCTAAATTCTTTATGTACAAAAAAATTAATTTAAATTTTCAATTAAAAAAAGAATTTTGGATTAATAAACTTAATCTCCTTAGCGACAAATAATTAATGCTTGAAATTATTTATGATTTATTGCATCGATATTTAAGTCATTTATGAAACTATTTTTTAGACAATTATAGAATTATCCCACATTATTTTTCTTGGTGAAAGAATTGAGTACCAAACAAACAAGTTAAATGTTATGCTCAAATTATTTAAAACTTGGATTATGATATTGGCATTCAAATTTATTATAATAAAATTTAATAATTATAAGTTTTATTCTAAGAAACTACAGAATACTTAAATTCAACATATGAGAATACAAAAATGTTGCTAGCAAAGATGCAGTCTCAAGACTTGCACAAAAGCTGAAAGGAACTTCAAACAAATGAAACCAGATAAATTATTGAAACCAGGACAGTCTTGGTTCATGGGCGAACAGGTGCAACGCCAGCAACACCAGGGCGAGGTGGACCAGGTCTTCCCAAATCCTCCCTGTGCCTGAACCGCTGTGGAGGCTCACGAACCCTCCTGGCAGTGCGAGATCTAACTCTTACAACATGAGAGTGAATAGCGCAGGAAACACAGTACTGAACCTTAGCATAGAGTTTTGGGAGAGTATAATTTTCATAGACACATGCCTCCTGTACATCCCTGAGGGCAGCTTGTTCCACGATATTCCTCACCAGAAACCTGTTGATAGCCTTATCCTTGGGGCAGCATTTTCCGCAGTTGGAGCAGCGGATAAAGTTCACGTGGCCGCGGCCGTGCTTGTTACGCCCGCCATTTCTGCGCTTGAAGGTCATTGCCACAGGCGATCTGCTGTTTATGCCCTAATTGCAAAACCACTGACCCTCTGCCGGCTGCTCTCTCTTGCTTCGTTTAAGCTTCCTATAAAATCAATGGAATAAAAGGTCGAATAATATAAAATCAATGGAATACAAAATAAATGTCCGATCCGGATTCATAGGACGATCGAATGATACCTGCGGAAACTAAAAGTATTATTCCCAAACGCTGTCGCGGCCAATTATACCCAATGCCAAATCCGTCGGCCCTCAATGTCACAAATCAAGTGCTCTTTGATGAAGGTCTACCGTGAAATTGTTCTTCCCGTTTCCTCTTCTCGTTCTCAAAGGTTCTCGCTTCTTTGTTATCCCTCACCTCGCCTATCACGTCCTTAAATAGGGTTTTGGAAGGAGAAAGATGCTCTTAACCATTTATTATTCAACAGAAAGGCTTCATTCCCGCAGTCAATAAAGGAGTATATGATCTAGACTATGTTATAAATTAAAAAAATGCCTTTTTTTGCATTCGTAGCTTGCGCTAAAAAACGGGAGAAATTAGCTCTCTTTATCATATTGCGATATTTATTCAAAAAAAAAAAAGGAAAAAATTTACAACATGAACTTTAATATTATGATATTTATTTAAATTAATATATATATTTAAACATAATTATATTAATGTGAGCATAAATTCATAATTATTTTTTTTTTTAGTAAGTATAGGGGTTGAGGTGGCTAAAAATGTAGTTGAACGAGTATTCAACATCTATATACGTTCTCTACCGCCTGCAATTCATTTCAATTTTCTTCTTCATCTCCATCTTATTTCCTATTATAAGGGCATAATAAAATGTATGCTTCCAAATTGAAGGTGATCATAGAAATAGGAGAAATTATTTAGTGTCGTTAATGGACGGTCTGGAGGCGAGTAAGGATATACCACATCACCCGATACACAATATCAGTACACATCAACAAAAAAAAGTGATGTGGCGCGCCCTGATTTGTCTTCGAATGGCTAGCTTCCGATGACTGTACAGAATAATTTCCCTAGAAATAGACTTGAATGAAACATTCAATGTGAACTAAAAGGATTTTCTTAATCTAAATTTAGCCCAAATGCTACTATGGATGAAAAGATATGCAAATTTTTTTAATGAACGCCAAAAAAAAAAAAAAAAAGTTATATTCTTTAGAGTTGTTGCTTGGCCAAACTAATTGCTTACTTACAGCAAAACCCTTGGAGTTTAACTACCTAAAATCCATTTAATAGATTTATTCTTGATACATCATCACTCATCATAAAATTTGCTTGATCGGGCACGAATCTTGAGGCAAAAGTCAAGTTGAAAACTTCAAAAATTAAATCCGGGATCACCTGATCTCCGATTTCAGCAAACTTACAGTCGAACTGATCATCTCAAAAATACGAACTCAACAACACCAAATTCAACTCAATCCGAGCCCAAATGGGTCCGAATTGAGGACCCAAAGCATTGTTGGAAAGTTTGTACCACAATTCGAGTTACCAAACGGTCTCCGAATTTGACGAGCTTATAATCGAATCCAACGACCCCAAGATCGCTGAATTCCGACATCATTAAGACCTTCAAATGCTTAATGAACGGTCCACAATCGAAGGATTCAATATCAACCGTTCATCCGAACCACTCCATATTTGCCCCTAATATCTCATCTATTTATGGGTCATGCCACTCCAAAAAATCTATAAATAGACCTGTCATTTCTCTTGAGAGAGGGGGGAAGCAAGAGAAAGAAGAAGGAGGAGAAGAAGAAGAGAAGAATAGGAGGGAAGAGACTCCTCCTCGACCACCGCCGGAGTTCCACCCAAACACCAAATGACGACAGAATTCTACCCGACTTACACAGGATGCCAGAATTCTGCCTAACTTCCACGGGATGCTGAAATTCTGCCCAAGTAACAACAGAGTTTCCCCCTGACGCCAAAACTCCACCCAAGTGATACCGGAGTTCTCCTCGGCCACCAACAAACGTCGAACTTCTACCCGACATCGGACCTTCACTCATCGCCAAGTTTCTACCCGACGCCGGACTTCTACCGGTTATCAAACTTCGCTGGACGTCTATGCGAAGATGGATTTCTTTCCATTATTGGCATTCTACCTAATGCCGTCCTTCTGACCTACGTCGTCAGACAACAATTCTTCCGACCTCTATTGCCAGCCGACTATGGTCCTCCTGACTTAATTCGCCCGTCGACTACAGTCTTTTCGACATCCGTCGCCTGTCGACTACAGTCCTCCTGACTTACGTCGTCCACAGACTACAATCTTTCTGACCTCCATTACCAGACTATGGTATTCCCGACCAAACAAACACATCAATAGTGATTCTTTGTATTCACATCATGTAATATACTCTATAAAATGTACATCAAGCTAAGGCCTTCTCCCAATGAAGGGTCTCATTTGTAATCAACTGCAATACTAGTGGGTTCATTCAAACTAGGCTAGGCCCCGTGGTTTTTTCCTCTTTTCAGGGGTTTTTCACATAAAAATATTGGTGTCTCCTATGAATGCTACACACTCTCTTATTTGATTGCGTGCCTGATTTTCGTACAATGCTAAGATATTAAACTTTATATTTCTCTACTGCCGCGAATACTCCTTGATGCAACAGTTTTGCACCGTCTGTGGGAAAGTGGTTCCCGACTTGGGGGGAAACTTTTGCTCCAATCTTAACAGATCGCTCTTATCAACTTTCTGACATCAGTTATTGTTACATCAGAAGCAGACCGGGGGGCAAATTTGATCGCAATTTTGGTCAATAAGATCCCTCCAATACTTCCAACATCAAGATGATATGTCAGAAAATTTTTAGCAAATGCAAGGATACTTTCGATCAATAATAAGCTTCATACAGTCTCCTGCTGGACCTTCACTCATCGCCAAGTTTTTACCCGACTCCGAACTTCTATCGATTATCGAACTTCACTGGACGTCTATACGAAGATGGATTTCTTTCCATTATTGGCATTCTACCTAATGCCGTCCTTCTGACCTTCGTCGTCAGACAACAATTCTTCCGACCTCTATTGCCAGCCAACTATGGTCCTCCTGACTTAATTTGCCCGTCGACTGCAGTCTTTTCGACATCCGTCGCCTGTCGACTATAGTCCTCCTGACTTACGTCGTCCACAGACTACAATCTTTCTGACCTCCATTACCAGACTATGGTTTTCCCGACCAAACAAACACATCAATAGTGATTCTTTGTATTCACATCATGTAATATACTCTATAAAATGTACATCAAGCTAAGGCCTTCTCCCAATGAAGGGTCTCATTTGTAATCAACTGCAATACTAGTGGGTTCATTCAAACTAGGAAAGGCCCCATGGTTTTTTCCTCTTTTCAGGGGTTTTTCACATAAAAATATTGGTGTCTCCTATGAATGCTACAAACTCTCTTATTTGATTGCGTGCCTGATTTTCGTACAATGCTAAGATATTAAACTTTATATTTCTCTACTGCCGCGAATACTCCTTGATGCAACAGTTTTGCGACGTCTGTGGGAAAGTGGTTCCCGACTGGGGGGGCAACTTTTGCTCCAATCTTAACAGATCGCTCTTATCAATTTTCTGACATCAGTTATTGTTACATCAGAAGCAGACCGAGGGGCAAATTTGATCGCAATTTTGGTCAAGAAGATCCCTCCAATACTTCCAACATCAAGATGATATGTCAGGAAAATTTTAGCAAATACAAGGATACTTTCGATCAATAATAAGCTTCATACAGTCCCCTGCTGGACCTTCACACATCGCCAAGTTTCTACCCGACTCCGAACTTCTACCGGTTATCGAACTTCACTGGACGTCTATGCGAAGATGGATTTCTTTCCATTATTGGCATTCTACCTAATGCCGCCCTTCTGACCTTCATCGTCAGAAAACAATTCTTCCGACCTATATTGCCACCCAACTATGGTCCTCCTGACTTAATTCGCCCGTCGACTACAGTCTTTTCGACATCCGTCGACTGTCGACTACAGTCCTCCTGACTTACGTCGTCCACAGACTACAATCTTTCTGACCTCCATTACCAGACTATGGTTTTCCCGACCAAACAAACACATCAATAGTGATTCTTTATATTCACATCATGTAATATACTCTATAAAATGTACATCAAGCTAAGGCCTTCTCCCAATGAAGGGTCTCATTTGTAATTAACTGCAATACTAGTGGGTTTATTCAAACTAGGCTAATCCCCATGGTTTTTTCCTCTTTTCAGGGGTTTTTCACATAAAAATATTGGTGTCTCCTATGAATGCTACACACTCTCTTATTTGATTGCGTGCCTGATTTTCGTACAATGCTAAGATGTTAAACTTTATATTTCTCTACTGTCGCGAATACCCCTGGATGCAACAGTTTTGCGCCGTCTGTGGGAAAGTGGTTCCCGACTGGGGGGGAAACTTTTGCTCCAATATTAACAGATCGCTCTTATCAACTTTCTAACATCAGTTATTGTTACATCAGATGCAGACCGGGGGGCAAATTTGACCCCAATTTTGGTCAAGAAGATCCCTCCAATACTTCCAACATCAAGATGATATGTCAGGAAAATTTTAGCAAATGCAAGAATACTTTCGATCAATAATAAGCTTCATGCAGTCCCCTGCTGGACTTCTACTCCTTAAGAAAGGTCTTAATCTTGACCTCAAAAAGGTAGTAACAGTTTAAAGATAGACCCTTTTTTTTATCTTTGATTCAGGATACACGCGAGTTCGCCCCCTCTCGATCAAAGCAAAATCAATCCTTTGAGGATTCTCTCGACCTCTTCCATACAGGTTAACGTCACCGAGCAAAGGCTCCGACATACAACTTCGGATAGGTCTTACATCCTTGGTGGATTCTCTTGACCTCTTCTACATAGGTTAATGTCGTCGAGCAAGGCTCCGACATACAACCTCAAATAGGTCTTATATCCTTGGTAAATTCTCTCGATCTCTTCCACACAGGTTAACATCGTCGAATAAAGGCTCCGACATATAACCTCGGATAGGTCTCACATCCTTAGTGGATTTTATCGACCTCTTCAATACAGGTTAACATCGTCGAGCAAATGCTCCGACATATAATATTGGATAGGTCTCACATCCTTGGTGGATTCTCTCGACCTCTTTTGTATAGGTTAACGTTATCAAGCAAAGTCTCCGACATACAACCTCGAATAGGTCTCACATCCTTGGTGGATTCTCTCGACCTCTTCCATAAAGGTTACCGTCGTCGAGCAAATGCTCTGACTTACAACCTCTGATAGATCTCATATCCTTGGTGGATTCTCTCGACCTCTTCCATACAGGTTAATGTCGTCGAGCAAAGGCTCTGACTTACAACATCAGATAGGTCTCATATCCTTGGTGGATTCTCTTGACCTCTTCCACACAGGTTAACATCATCGAGCAGCGCTTTTACATATAACCTCGAATAGGTCTTACATCCTTGGTGGATTCTCTCGACCTCTTCCACACAGGTAATGTCATCGAGCAGGGCTCTGACATGCAATCTCAGATAGGTCTTACATTCTTGGTGGATTCTCTTGACCTCTTCCACACAGGTTAACGTCATCAAGCAGGGCTATGACATATAACCTTGGATAGGTCTTACATCCTTGGTGGATTCTCTCGACCTCTTCCATACAGGTTAACATCGTCAAACAAAGGCTCCGACATACAACCTCGAGTAGGTCTCACATCCTTGGTGGATTATCTTGACCTCTTTCATACAAGATAATGTCATCAAGTAAAGACTCCGACATACAACCTCGGATAGGTCTCACATCCTTGGTGGATTCTTTCGAACTCTTCCATACGAGTTAATGTCGTTGAACAAAGGCTCTGACATATAACCTTAGATAGGCCATACATCCTTGGTGAATTCTCGCAACCTCTTCTGTAAAGGTCAGCATCATTGAGCAACACTCTGAGTGAACAAAATTCTCACTATAAAGATTTCATGAAAGCAAGTGATTGATAAATTTATCACTCATACAAAGACTTTAGTAGTCTAAAATAACCTCACAAAAATATGGGGGGCAATATATAAAACATGTCTTAAAGATGCAATCGTATTTCAGCTTGCTTTGAAGGACAAGTTCTCAACTCCTTATTCAATATCAATGGAGTTACATTACAAAAAATTTATACAACAAGTTTATTTTTGCAAGAATCTGAAAGTAAAAAGTACAGTGGCGTCACTCGTACAAGTTACTATCATCAAGCAACAAATAATTTCAAATTAATTAAAAATCCTTAGTGGATTTAAGTGGCTTCATCTCTACTGCATATCAAGCATCTCCTATGACTTCTTATTCAAAGAAAGATTACAAGTTGGTCTTCTTCGGGCCTAAACTCAGTTGACACTATACGTGTGTTGCCAGAATGTCAGCATAACACACTGCTCCAGCCCCTTGATTCAGTGATATCTATTGTCGATACACTTCAGTATGGATGCATATTGCATGGGCAAAGTGTCACTGGACTCCTACCATCATTCTGTCATTCGTTTGATATTTTCCGGCTGTCCTTCACTTTATATCGGCCATTATCAGCTTCTCACTCAACTGCTACTTGTGACGCACCTTCAAACTCTCTCATTCAGCTCTCCACTCGATCATTGACTACCAACGAACTTCAATTCGGTCATCTATCGATGATGAACTTCTTTTTGAACAGCATAAAAAATCTCTCATACACTCATCACTTCTGGTTCTCCTCTAAGACACTATCACTGCCAGGTCTTCTCAAATCGCCCTCGCATACAAGCAATAATGGATCTTTTTCTGTCAAGAGTTATCTATTAAGAAGATAGCCTCTCATCGCAACTTCTTCTACACAATAGAGGGGTACTAAAACTTGATAGGGGAATGCCGCCTATCTCCGACAGTGGAATTCCTCCAATGCAAGAAGAAGAGCAGAAGCGAAGAACAAGGAAAAAATTCTAACTTCTACACACCGAGAGGGGCCCTGAATTTTAGTAGGGGATGCCACATACAATAAATAGGGGAATGCCTCAACTGTAAGAAAGTAAGAATGAGGGAGGAGAAAGAAAAAAAAAAAGAGAAATTTCTAACTTCTGTACAATAGAGGGGCACTAAAACTTGATAGGGGAATGTTGCCTATCTCCAACAGTGGAATGACTCCAATGTAAGAAGAAGACTAGAGAAGAAGAAAATGAACGACTGCAAAAATTCTAACTTCTACACATGGAGAGGGGCCCTGAATTTTAGTAGGGGATGCCACCTACAAACAACAGAGGAATGCCTCAACTATAAGAAAGTTAGAATAAGAGATTAGAAAGAAAAGAAATAGATGCAAAAATTCTAACTTCTGTACGAGAGGAGGGGAGCCGATTTAAGAAGGGAAAATCACCTACGAATGGAAGCAGGGATCATCAGGCCTAATGTGAGCCCTTTCTCTAGTCCTGTTCTATTGGTGAAGAAGAATGATAGTAGCTGGAGGTTCTATATGAATTATAGGGCTTTGAATAAGGAAATTGTGTTGGAAAATTTTCCCATCTCAGTGATTGATGAACTCTTAGATGAGTTATTTGGGGCAGTGATTTTCTCCAAGAGTGATTTGAAGTCAGGATAACATTAAATCAAGATGAAGCAAGCTTTATATGCATGAGATGGCCTTTAGGACACATGAAGGGAACTATGAGTTTCTAGTGATCCCTTTCAGCCTCGATAATGCCATGGCCACTTTACATTCACTTATGAACCGAGTGTTCCAGCCATATCTTAAAGGTTTGTCTTGGTATTCTTTGATGATATATTAATATACAGCAAGATTGAGACAGAACACTGGGATCTGTTGAAGATAATAATGGAGACCTTGAGGGAGCATCAGTTGTTTGCCAATGGGAAAAAGTGCGCATTTGGGTAATCAAAGATTGAGTATTTAGGGCATGTGGTGTCTAGAGATGTGGTATCAGCAATCTAGTTCAAGATTTAGGCTATCATGGACTAGCCTCTTACTAAGAACTTGAGGGGGCTATGGGAGTTATTAGGGCTTACCGATTATTACCATAAATTTGTGAAGGGATACGACACCATAACAAGACTTTAATAGAGAAATTAAAGAAGGATAACTTCAAGTGGAGAAAGAAAGTCCAATAGTTGAAGACTGCTATGACCAATGGCGCTCCCATATTTTGGGAGATCATTTATGGTGGAGACAGATGCATCAGGTTATGGGTTAGGAGCAGTACTCATGCAAAATTAGAAACCAAATGCATATTTCAACCAAGTGCTCAAAGCCAAGGCAAAGGTCAAGTCTACATATGAACGGGAGCTTTTGGCAATTTTCTTGGAATTTCATAAGTGGCAACCCTATTTGTAGGGAGACATTTCATAGTAAGAACATACCAAAGGAGTTTGAAGTATTTATTGGAGCATCGAATAGTCATGGGGTAGCACTAGAGATGGCTATCCAAGTTCCTTGTATATGACTTTGAGATCCAATATTGACTGAGCCTAGAAAATAAAGAAGCAAATGCATTGTCCAAAGGGGTCAAGGAACCACAGTTGGCAGCATTATTAGCACCAATGACCTTAGACTGGGAAGCATTAAGGAGAGAGATTTAACAGGATGAAGGGTTGAGGAAGATCAGAGAAGAGTTGTAGAATGACCCAAACAATCACTCTATTTATGCTCTAAGGGGGAAACAACTACTCTACCAAGGGAGGTTTGTACTCCAACGATCCTCAAGTTACATTCCCAAGCATCTACAGGAATTTCATGGAAGTGTGATAGAGGGGCATTCAGAAGTACAGAAGACATACAACCAACTATCTGCTTAGCTATATTGGGCAGAGATGCATAGGGATGTGGAAGACATTGAAGTGAGGTGCGATGTGTGCTAGAGGCAAAAGTACCTGACCATGGCAATAGGGGATTACTACAATCATTAGATTTACCTAAAAGGGTCTGGGAGTAAGTGACCATGCACTTCATCAAGGGTTTGCCATGCTCAGAGGGAAATTCAATGATACTGGTGGTGGTAGAACGATTGAGCAAGTATGCACATTTCATTCCACTGAAACATTCCTACACCACTATATTAGTTACCACAGTCTTTATCTGAGAGAGTGTGCTTACATGGCATTCAAATATTAATAATATCGGACAGAGACATTATTCCTTAGCCATTTTTAGAGGGATCTATTCAAGTTGTAGGTAACGATCTTAAAAAGGAGCCAACATACACCCACAGACGAGAAGCCAAATGGTAGTCAATAGGAACATGTAGATATAGTTGCATTTTTTTATATCTTACACACCAAAACTATGGGCCAAATGGGTAGCATGGGAAAAGTATTGGTATAATACATCCTTCCACACAGCCGCACAAACAACCCCCTTTAGGATTCTGTATGGAAGGTACCCACCCCTATGGGCAGAGCACTACACTAGTGTCCAGTTTAGATCAGTACTTGGAGGAGAGGGGCAGGATACTAGCAAAACTCAAAAGGCATATATTGAGGGCTCAACAACTTATGAAAAAGAAGGAAGATAAACACAAATGGGGACAGAGTTTATTTGAAATTAAGACTATATATGCAAAAGAAACTAGCCAAGAGGAGGAATGAGATGCTATTCCCACGCTACTTTGGTCCTTATAAGGTAATGGATTGCATTGGGGCAGTAGCCTATCGTCTGAGGTTACAAGCATCATCATCCATCTATCCATCCAGTATTCTATGTATCACAAGTGAAGCGCACTATCGGAGATCACACACCATCCTCCTCACTATCGGTGATTTTAACTGAGGACATGGAAGTGATCCTGGAACCTAAGAAGACCAGGGGAGCATCGCAAGGGACAATAGGATCAATGGAGGTCCTAGATCGATGGAAGGGATCTACCTTACTATAAAGCTGAATGGAAGCCCTATGAAAGAATAGGAAACAGTTCTCATCCTTCCACCTTAAGGACAAGGTACATTTTGAGGATGGCCAACATTCGACACCATAAAGCATTGCAGGTCTCATCACCATCTTATAGAATTTTCCCTTAAGTTTGAGGGGTTTTTTTTCTTCTATCGCACAATAAGCCCAATGCATTCCTCCACTTCAATCATCCAACTTGAATTCTGCTGATAATATCCCCATCAATTTCACCATCACTTTGAATAATAGTTACAAGATATCTAAAACATGTACTCTTATTAATGACTTGATCGCCCAAAGTCACAATCCCCTCACTAGGTCTATTGCTACTAAAATTACACTCCATATATTCTGTTTTAAATCTACTCAAGCAAAAACCTTTAGACTCTAAAGTTGACCTCCATATGTTCAAGCATTTTTGAATCAATTTAGTATAGTCAAATGACTAAATTAGAGCAATGTGACATTTTAAGGTTAAATTGATCTAATGGGAATACGTGGGGAATCACTTAGTACTTTTTCTCTTATCTTAAATGAAAATAATGATGTGATCAAAATAAAGAAAATAAGTATTAAAAGACACACAAGAAAGAACTTGTATGTAGTATAACTATGAATTCCTAAAGTAGCAGCAATGGTTAAAATTTAAAAGCAATCAAGGGAATGATAAATCTAAATATAAAGATATTTGTTTATAGAGGATGACAAATTGGAAAATTAGAGAATACACAACATTCAGAACAAATAAAATAGAGACTATGCAATTAAATATTAATAGTAAATCTTGATAAGAATCAACCATCCACAAGTTTGGTCGACGCCCTTCATAACAAAATGACCAGATAAGTTCTTTTCAAAATGTTCAACATTCTTAAATGGGTAGTGAGCATAAGCGTAGGACAAATACCCACTCTCAAATTAGTAGTCAAATATCTATGTCAATCTTAATTTAAATTCAAATGAATGAAAAGCAAAACTAATCATGGCTCAATCTATAAAACAAAATTTGTTTGATCAAGGAATAAAAATAAGAGATCTTATACATATGAGAAAATATACTACATAGAAGATTTATATATTGTTCAAGTACTCTAAAAGCTTTAGCAAATGGTAAAATTATTATTTTAGCTATTATCTTTGTCGGTAGAGTAAAATATTTCAATTAGTCATCTACACCTTCATTAATTTGCGAAATAAAAGTAGAAAATAAATTGAGCATCCATATTTAAGCTAAAAGCACAAGAAAATGATATAAAATATTCATTGTATCACTTCACACATAAAAGCTCTTTTTAAAGGATAGTCACTAAAAGTTCAATATAGGATGTTAAGTTTTGGTGAACTATCCCTATGCACACTAAGTGGCGGGGTGAATTGATAGTTTTTAAAAAATTACTTTAAACACAAAACTATATTATTATTATTATTATTATTATTTCTTTTTAATAACTTAAAAACAAACAAAATTATCACCTGATGTGGAAGCAAAATTATGAAACATAATGTTTAATTATGGTGATGATGAGCAGCTCAAATCAATACATCATCAAATAGATAACTTTATAACATGTAATTTCAAGAAAAACAAAGTGATAACAATTTGAAGAAAAATAAAATTCAGAAAGAATGCACCATAATTTTATAGTGGTTCAATCAAATAATGACCTACATCCACTCCCTGGAGTCCTCTTTGAGTACTTGCTAAAATTTTAGTGTCTCTCCTTTAGCCCTCATATCTAGGCGAAGAAGCTCTTACAATCTTTTCATAAACCTGGTGTGGCAGAGAACATTTACCTCTTTTTCATCCTCCTGGTGAAGGCAAAAAACCTCACTCCTTTTTCACCATCTTAGTGATGTCAGAGAACCTCAGACTCCACTTTCACCCTATTGGTGAAAGCAGAGAATCTCGACGGTCTTTGGGTTGATGATCTTCTTCCCATAGCCACCCAAGAAACCAAGTAAAACACTCAGAGGAAACAAGGCAGAATCTTTCTCAGAGTAACCCTATGAAAACCCCTCACACTCCTCCCTCATACACAAACTCTCCTTTCTCCTACCCAAAGCTCTCCAAGATCTCTTCTCACAGCTCTCTCTCCATATAACCCAATAGCCAATGACTTGAAATAAGTATATGAAGAGAACTTAAATACAAGTTCTCACAAAAAGTATTTAATCAACTGATCGTCCAATATGATATCAACCATCATCCATTATAATTAGTTTAATCAACTTGGATTATTATCTCGTATGATTGTCGGAGAATAAATATCTTCTCATGCATAGATCGGGTCATATAGTTCAATTGGTCCAATCATCCAATACGATCTTGCTGGATCAACTAATCTAATTTTTTGCCTTAATTATAAGATTAATTTAGGCCAGATTTGATTATATCTAATAATACAATGCCTATCGTGTGGTATAATTAGTATAAATTTTGAATTTTAAAATATTACCTAAATTATGATTGGTGGTTGAGATCTTGATTTTAACTAATCATCATATACGATCTTGATCGTACATTACAATGAGTTTAAATAGCCTTAATTTTGCCAATTATCCATTATAATGATTTTTTGAATAGCTAATCGTACAATACGATGTATATCATGCAATATGATTTGTTCCAAAAAATTACACTTCTAATTCTCTCACTATCTAACTCCCCTAAGTGTTGTGTGTGCATAGTCACCAAATTTAGCATATACCAAATACATGACTTTGACTTTAAAAAAATAGAAATTAATAAAATTAGAAATACATACTCTTAAAAAGTCTTAACCCTATTTTATCTAGCCTTGTGTTGATCACTTTGTGCGTTGTATAGTTGACCTAAAATATTAATACACAATAATAAATATGTAATAATAATAATAATAGGAGATAACAAAGTAGAGAATATAATAATATTTATTATCATCAAAATTATAAGACCTTGATCCAGATTTGGAATAATCTCCCACTTTTTATGATAAAAAATATTGTTGGTTATAATTTCAAATTAATTTTGCTAAGTATAAAGCTCCCCTTTAACACTACCATTGCCAGGTCCCAAGTCCTGGATGAGAAAAGTGGAGGGTTGCGTTAGGTAGTCGACAACCAGCGTAAAACTTGTCGAATAATAATGACATGAATCCTTTAAGAAATAGTGTTAATGCTTGGGCGTCCCCTTGAAGCGACACGCGGTATGGCCTGAATACAGTGACAAGTGTGCAAGGGCCGCTGCACTAGCGCCCGGGTGTAGTGTTAAATATGAAAGGGTTCCTATATCAAGGATGGATGTGGGCAAAGAAGCTAGTCCATGAAATTAAAATTAGGATAGGAACTTGGAATATAAGTTCCCTTATAGGAAAATTATTGGAATTAATAGATATTATGATTCATAGGAATATAAATATTTTGTGCATTCAGGAAAGTAAATGGGTTGGAGAGAAGACTAAGGAAATTGATAGTTTAGGATTTAAATTTTGGTATTCGGGTAGGAGTCGTACTAGAAATGGTGTAGGTGTTATTATAGATAAGAGTTTGAAGGATAATGTTATAAAAATTAATAGGATTGGAGATAGAATTATAGCTTTAAAGATTATTGTTGAGGATAAGATTGTTAATATTATAAGTGCTTATGCTCCTCAAGTAGGTTTGGATATGAGTTCTAAATTAAATTTTTGGAATGACTTAGAAGAATTATTACAAAAGATACCTCTAGAAGAAAGAGTTTATATTGGAGGAGATTTAAATGGACATTTTGGTAGAGAGGTAGATGATTTTAAAAACATTCATGGTGGCTATAGTTTTGGAACAACAAATGAAGGTGGTTGTTGATGTAGATTTTCATCTCGACTCGACCCCGATCAAGCCCGACTAGGCTCGATCATGCTCGATTGACTCAATCGATCATTGTTGAGATAAAATTGACTCAATTTAGATCCCAATTTGATTAAATTAAATTTGTTTTAGTGTAATTAAATTTGATTTAATTTAATTAAAATCAAATCAAACCCAATCAAACCCCGTCGAGCCCAATTCAACACAATTCGATGCCGATTTAAGTTTAATTTCATGAAATTAACTCGATCGGACCCAAATTGATCAAATTCGAGTTCGATTCAAACTCAATTTCAACCCAAATAAATACATTTGGTCTGAATTTGGTTCTCAAATCAAAATTTGAGATATCTTCTCAAGTCCCACAAAATTTGACTTCAATTGGGCAGCAAAATCTACTCGAATAAATTTTTCCTCGTTTCATGCAATGAGGTAGTGGGATGGGATGGTTCGAGCGGCGCCTGGCTTCGGGCGTTTCATACAGAGAGTGGGAGATGGAGAGGGAGAGTCATTCGGCTTCCCTTTTATTTTTTCGTTCATCCATCCCGCAACCCAGAGAGAGCGAGCGAGAGAAGGAGTAACAGGGAGCAAAAGATAGAGGCAAAAATCCTCTTCTTGCGTGCGGATATCCAGTCCGACCTGTCCAAGGCTTCGAGAAAACCTTCTAGGGCTCGATTTCCTCCCATCTACCATTTTTTTGGAGCCGCCGGCCTCCCAGTTTGCTCCAAAGCCTTCGATTTCACCCAGATTTGGGCTGGTGCAGCGTTTCTTACGGAATAAGGCTTCTACCTCTTCCCCTCTTAATTCCAGCGAGTTCGTAGTAAGTTGGAAGCTGTTGGAGACTTCCAAACAGCAAAAGAGGGCCTCCAAACAGTAGTTTGGAGCCTTCAAATCACCTTGGGCAGCGACTTTGGAGCTTGGACAACGAGCCAGAACTTGGATAAGAGCACTAAAACAAACCGGGAGAGGTATAACTTTAAAACTTAGGCGAAACCTTAAGGCTCCTTAGCCAATGACATGTGGTTGACGATCCAAAGCTTTAGGTCCCTAGAAACTTTAATTTTTTTAGTCTGCCGAAATCCTATCTTCGCTGTCCACTTGTTTAAATCATGAAAATCAAGTGATTTTTCATGATTTTCTCTCATGTGAGAGCTAAAAGGATGGCGGCAAGGCAATGGGGCATTGAATTTGTGTTTAATGTCCCTATTTTTGCATGCAAATAACATTCACGTCATATTTATTGCCCTTACCTACGATTAAATCCTAGGTTTAGTGGCTCATTCGATGTCGAATGAAGTGTAGAAGCGCGGAGTCTCTTATCTAAGTGTGGTATGCGTTAACATATCCCTAAAACTTGCATGTTATGACAAAATTAATATATGCACATGATAGGTTTACACTGCCATGACATCCACCGTCTCCTCTAAATTTCGTAGATGTTCAAACATGCATTCCAATTATTTTTATGAATTTGTGGGATCTTTTATGAGCATCACCTGTTCATGTTTCAAATCCCACAACCAATAGATTGATTGGAAGCATCGTTGGGCATCTCTAAATTTAGGGAGACAAAGCGAAATTTCTCTTTTTATGTGCTTTTATATATATTTTTTAATGTTAAATTGAGATTATGTGAATTATTGCCTTTTGAATATTCACTTTTTGTCAATGGCTATGGTCCTTGTACTTCTACAATTTGCAAAACCATAAATGTGTCCACCAAACTTATGGGTGCTTGCAGAGCAAAGATGGAGTGGTCTATGGCTTAAAGGAGCTTATAGATTACACCCCATCACAAGTTGAAGTTTGTTAAGCATGTTTAGTGTAGTTTGTAAGTTGACGGGTCAAGGGTATTAACACATAACTTAGGCACTTGGTGAGGCTTTTGAAAAGACAATCGAAATCCTTCACCCCTAGGTTTTCCTTAGACTTTAGTAAACTAATTCCTAGAACCTATCCATAGGGATCCTAATGACAATTCCATCCTATGTCTTTAGGTTCCTTAGATGACACCATGTGTTGTCTTTCCAAAAAGGGTCATAGGAGTAAATCCATCATATACAACCTCTCAAATCATGCCAAAATTGATTGAGAAATCGTTTCTTGAATTAGGAATTCTCTAATAAAGTCTTCCCTTCCCCATGTATAATGGTTTGGAGCACCTCAAGGCTCCAAACACCTCATTGCATAAATCATTTTGACTTATGACCAAAATCCTAGGTTCGTGGCATTTTATTTATTGATACAAGATCAACAAACATTTGTCCATCGTCCTTTATTTTGGAACATCCTCAAGGCTCCAAATGTGAGATAGTGTGAATCCTAGCTCTAACTTAGGAGCTACAAACCATCACATGTCTACTTTTAGGTTTCTCCTAGATCTTGCCAAAACAGATCTTTAGGATTTTCCTAGAAACTTCCAAATCCCCAAAATCATATCAAATTTAATTTGGGAAAACCCTCCAACGCATTAGGGAGTTAACCTTCCCTCTTTCAAGCAAATCCAAAATAGTTGTAGGAGAGTAGGAGGTTCTCTTCCTTATGTACATGTCCCTCATTCTTAGTTGTTGGGATGTTCTCTAAATCCCAATTAGTATAGTGCGTGAATCAAGATTTTAGGAAACAAATCCTTAGTCCCCTTTCCATTTGCTAACAAAAAAAAGTTAGTAAATGAACATTTATCCTCTCTTATAGAATGATTTGGAATCCTCTAAAATTCCAACTTATCACCATATGAAAATCTTGGAGATTAGAGCCAAAATCTAAGCTACTTCTTTCTTTCGTTCGAGACACAATGATCAATGAAAGAATTCTCTTTTTAGGCTTAGGATTCTAAATCTAGCCTATCTCATTTGCCTAACCTATATAGGTAGATGACCTTCTCAATTTGTAGTTAAAAAAAAAACTACAAATTACATCTCAAATGTAATGATATTTGGAGAACCCCCAAGCTTCAAACATGTCATTGCATAAATTCTTTCTAGCTTGGAACCAACTTCCAAGTTCTCCCACCTTGTTTATTGGAGCATAAAACCAACACACATTCCCTCATGTGTGATAACTTGGAGCCTCCAAAGGCTCCAACCAATATCGTTATGTGGTTCAAAGTCTTAGAAACAAATTCTAAGTCACCCACCTCTTGTTCGTTGAGACAAAATCAACAAACAATTTTCCTCTCCTTCAATGCATGACCTTTGAAGCCTCTTCAAAGCTTCAAATACCTCATTGCATGTCTCCTAATCTATCTTATGAGCTATCACCCTTCTTCATCATGCATTGTGTTATGGATTTCTCTAAATCCTAAAATACATCATGCCTTAAGTTCTTGAACTTAGAAGCAAATTCTGAGTTTCTCCTATCTCATTTGTTGGAAAACAAGAAACCAACTGATCTCTTCTCATACAAGATGTTCTAAGGCTCCTCAAGCCTTTAAACATATTATTTCATGAGTCCTTTAACCTTAGAACTAAATCTTAGGTTCTTTCCCCTCTTGTTTGTTGGTACAAAATCAACAAGTTAAGACTATCCTTATTTCAACCCCTAAGTGTTGGGAAATCTATCAAACCATTTATTCATTGGAACACAAAACCAATGAATGATCTATCGGTCTTAGAATTCAAATCCTAATTCCCCTTCTCCTACGATTTAAAATTGTAGGAAATCATCTCATCCTCCCTTTCTTACAATCCAAAAAATTATAGAAAACTATCCCATTCTCCTAAGATTCCAAATTACGAGAATGTGCATTCCTCTTTGAACTTCAAATGTTAAAGAATATTTATGGATTTGCAACCCACAAGTTGCATGTTCCTTCCATTGTTTCTACAACTCAAAAGTTGTAAGAATTTCTCTCATCTTATTGACTCAGATTGGATGAGTGAATGTCCCCTTCTTCGAACACCAAATGTTCAAAAAAAATCTTCCACTTTGCAACCTTCAAGTTGCATTTTCTTCTTTCTTTCCTAAAAGCCAAGATTGTAGGAAAGCACCCAAATCCATCTTCATGCACTCATTCTTCTAACTTAAATTTGAAGAGTGTATTTCCTTCTTTGAATAACTAAATGTTCAAAGAACTTTCAAGAGTTTGCAACTTCCAAGTTGCATCTTCTTCTCCTCCATTCCTCCAACTCAAATTGGAAGAATGAAGCCCTTCTTTAGACACCAAATGTTCAAAGGAATTCCTCCAATTCGCAATCCTTAAGTTGCACTTTGCACCTTCCTCTCTTTCGACAAACCCAAAATTGTAGAGAAATTCATCCTTCCTACAACTCAAAAGTTGTATGGAACTCTCTCACACTCAACCCATGTTGAGTTGTCCAATCTTGTTCCAAATCATCTTGCTTGCTGAACCAAAAGCAATAAGTATTTTCATCCCAAACATAGGATTCAAAAGTCCTATTTCCCTCCACTCTTCCAAACTCAAGTTGGAAGGGTGCAACCCTCTTTTTGGACATCAAAGTGTTCAAAGATTTTCATGATTTTACAACCCATAAGTTGCAATCTCTCTTTTCCCCCTCCAACTCCAAAGTTGAAGGAGATTTCTCCTCTCTTTAGCTCCAAAAGCTAGAGGGAGTTTTCCAATATTTAGCCCAAAAGCTAAATGTCAGATCCCTACTTTCTCCTCTTAGCTCCAAAAGCTAAGGAGAACTCTTCCAACACTTGGCCCAAAAGCCATGTATTAGACTCTCTTTCTTTTCATTATTTAGCCTCAAAGATAAAAGAATTCACTCTTCTCCTAACTCCAAAAGTTTGGAGGAGAATTCCTCCAACATTGAGCTCAAAAGCCACATGTTGGACATTCCTTCCTTAGATCCAAATTTTAAGAGGACCCTTAGCGTGACATATCACACAAACCTCACACACTTAGGTGCACAGCCCCTTAGGCATACTAGGTTTAGGATTTTTCTTTGTGTGCTCATATGATTGATGTTCTGGAGTGATTACTTTTTGGATTGTCTACGTTGTGGGCATTTGCCTTTAAGTGGTTAGTATAGAAAGATATAAATGCTTTTTTTGTGCAGGTGGCCATGTCCAAAAAGGGGGTAAATGTCATGATTATGCTAATGCTGTTTGCTTGCAAGCACTGCTTAAAACCCCCCAAGAGGCATGGACAATAGGGTAGAAGCAGGTGCTTAGCACTCTAAGTGCTAGGCCAATTTTGGGAATATAATGTGATGATTATATAAATTGCTGTCTAACTCTATTTTACAAGTTCGAGCCTTTTATATTTTCAAATATATTTGATAGAAGTAGGATGTAAAACTTGTGGGGGTTTGGAGCAAAAGAAGGGAGTGAAATATGAAGGATGTACCTTTTTTGGAGATGAAACCCAAATATCTTTTTTTGAAAAGCTTAAAGACCCCACAAGTAGAGTATGTAATAAATTTAACTGGGTTATATAATGGCAGGAAATTCAGCTGTCAAACATATTTGTAATAATTGGGACACTATTTACACTCTTGTTTTGATTTGTATATAAGCATGTGTTGATGTGTTTACTGGGTGCGCATTAGAAAAGCATGTATTTTTCCTAGGTTTCTTCTATTACATTGTTTGGGTGTGGCCTAGACTTTGTTGCGGTAGGCTCTTAGGATAATAACTTTTTTACCACTTAAAATATAAGCAATCTAAAAAATGAAATTAGGCTCCATGTTTTTCTATTAAAAGAAAACTTACATGGCTCCCTTCAAGGAGCCAAGTTTTTAAGAAATTAAAATAAACATGCATAGCCTAAAGTGTCTCATGCAGAAAAGCCCTTAAGGATTATATAACAAAAATATTTCTTTTTTTGAGTCAGTATATACATACCCACATAATTAGGCATCTTGGCCTAAAAGCCAAGCTATAAGCCCTATATTTCTAAATAAAAATAACCTTCCCACTCTACATTTGCATTAAGACCAGATGAGCCAGTTTTAAAAGTGATTAAGAGAGTCTAGCTAGTAGTCCCTTCCAGGTGGGACAATAAATCCAAAGGTCGGGCAGATTACGCCTTATGTGAGGTATAATTTGTAAGTCCCTTTTGCACTTGTTAGATTTAAGTTTGAGGCACTACCTGTCGATAGTCCTCACCTTAGTTTTAGGGTACGAGGTGTTGGTTGATTCCAAATCACCCTATAAGACCTCACCTTTCGGGCAATTCTTTCAACATATGTTGTTGGAATGTAAGCCCCAACTTTTTAATAAAATATCAACTTAAACCAAAATTAGATTCTAAAATGTAAAGCCAACCATATGATGCCTTAGAGATAGGATACAAAATGAGCATATACATGAAAATGTTGGAGTAGCTCCAATAGAAGATAAGATTAGAGAGAGTCACCTTAGATGGTTTGGTCACATAAAACGGCGGCTTTCCAATGACCCGGTTAGGAGAGTAGAGGTATTAGATTTAACTTATGTTAAGAAAGGTAGAGGCAGACCTAAAAAGACTTGGTTAGAAAATATTAGAAATGACCTTTCTTTATTAGATTTAAACGAGAAATTGACTTTTAATAAGATAAAATGGAGAAAAATGATTCATGTAGTCAACCCCACGTAGTGGGATAAAGGCTTGATGTTGTTGTTGTTGTTGTATAAAGCTCCCCTTTACTAGTTGAGTTTTTTTAAAATAGCGAGAGAGGTTTTTTAGTTTAAAATAATAAATTAGAAGAATTAGAAGATGCATAATCATTAATAAGAAATAAATAAATTATTAGACTACTCATAGTAAAGTAGAAATATAACTTACTGTTGACCTCACTTTTGTATGAGGTCACTATGACCCTTTCCTGGACTCTAGACCCTAGGCTCCTTTTAGTATCTAGATCTTAGAATCCTTCTAGTCCATAGACCTTAGGATCAATTTAGATCTTAGGTCAATCCATACCAAAATTAATGGCTAAGAACCTAAGTCCTGAAAGCCTTTTCTAGTGTTTTCTTAAACACTTTAAAACCTAGTCAATTGACCCCTGATTCAGAGTATATCAAGAGTATGTTGATATGACATGTCTCTAGTGTCAACCCTTCAAATTTGACTCATTTGGAGGGCTCTAGCCCCAAAAACCAGGTTAATTTCCAAAGGTTGCAAAACTTTCAAATATTTATGACCCATGCCACCGAACCTATCACCCAGTGGATACTAAACTTAGAGTCCCTTCCAAATCTTTTTTGATCCCTTCCAGGCCTTTGATATTGATTTGTTAAGCATTAATCTACATTTTTTTGGATTCACTTTGACCTAGAAGGGACTTGAGGCCAAAATGAACAAAATGCCCCTTAAGGGGATTTTTTGACTTTTGACCAAAATTTAATGTGATCTAGCCTAATCAACCCTTGAAACATCCTCCAATCATTTTTAAATATTATTTTGGACCCATTAGACCTAATCTCAAACCGTGGGTCAACATGGTTGACCAAGTCAACCTAGTTTGACCTAAAAGCCCTTTAAGGGTCAAAATAGTCATTTTGACTAAAATGACCTCCCCATGCCTTGGAACCTCTTCCAACACATTCAAAATGTTATTTCAAACTTGCTAATCCCAATCATAGCCCCTGGGTTAACCTACTTGACCAAGTCAGCCTAGGTTGACCAACCCAAACATAAACTTCATACTCACTCAATTCAAGCTCAAATCAACATCAAACTCATTCAAACTCCCTTAAACATGTGATCCAGTTATTTGGACTTTGATTGATCACTTTGACCCAGTCATTGGTTGACTTGTCAACTCAATCAAAGTCTGGTCAAATCTAACATATTTGGGTCAAATCTACCATTCATTCAAATAAGACTCATTTAAACCTCACCAAGGCTTTAAATACATTTCATTCTATGGCTTGGGAGTATTTTATTAATGAGGTGACTCAAAACCCTTTGATTTAATCAAGCCAACTTTGAGATCTTGGTCATAGCCTTTATGCTTTCATCCATGCATTAATTATAAACCCTTTGGTCCCTTCCACTTGATTCAATCAGCACACATACACCCCCTCCTTGCCACCTCAACCTTCTTTAACCATTTGACTAGTCAACAAGTCAATGGGTTAACAAACCCTTGAAATGAGATCAAACCATGGCCATCTCATCATGCCACATAAGCAAATCCATTCTCCAAGTTAAAACCTTCTTTAGGTTATTAGGTGTTAGCTTTTTTCTCTACTAGTTAACTTCTAATCCTGTCCTCTTAATCAAGTCATGGCTTAGTTTAGCCAAATGGAAGAAAAGAGGTGTGGTCCCCTCTCTTGGCTCAAGGCAAGTGCCAGCCTTCTCCTGGTTTTGGGCTATTCATGGGACACATGGCAAGCATCCAAAACACCTTAGATCGAATCCTAACCATCCAATTCAAAAGCAAGGGATTACGTGTAGAGAACTTTCCCTAACCCTCAGTAGCCTCCAACCTTTCAAAGCCCTTCCCTAGCTTTTTCAAGCACTCCCTAAGGCGTTCCCAAGCTTCTCCCAACCATTTCCAAGACTCAAATCACTATTTTAGTGAGGAGAGAGCACTCTATTTAGAGAAATTGGAGTTTCCATGATAACTTTCCATCCACCCATTAGAATCCTCCATATTCTTCAAAAAGCCTATAGAGGGTATCAATAGGAGAAAAAAGAGTCCAAGATCGTAGAAATCCATCAGCTAGATTATAAGATATCTTCACTTTTAGTTAAAATTTTAATTTGAAATTGTAGCAAATATATAATGCATGGAGCCTTCAAACTCCAAGCATTGCTAGATTACATTGCCCTCTAGCTATGTTTAAAATTTTGATGAGTATTTTGGGAGATATTGGCGTTTGAAGGTTTAGTTCATTTTTGAACTAAAATCGACGATCAATCATAGTCGTCCAATTTTCTTTTCATCAGAATCAGATGGCTCAGGATCAGCCTGACTGCTCGCCGCTTTCAGCCTGGTTCGAGCACATATTGATCCAAACTGTGGTGCCTACGTGGCTAAATTCTGGTCGTCATATCTTTTTGCGGTAAGATCAGTGGTCCTGATCGACTGCTGAGTCATTTAAGTGGCAGGTCCCGCTATGCCACATGTCACGTTGCCATTCGCCGCCATCGTTATAGCACCAATCATTGCCAATGATTGGCGCCAGCGGCTGATTTAACTCAAATTGGGTTAAAAAAATCAAAAAATGCCTAAATCTTCCAAAATTGATAGAAAATTAAAATTTTCCACCAAATTGGACGTTTTTGGGCTCGTTGGAAAGATAATTTAATGTAGTATTTATTTAAAGTAATTTTAATTTATTTTGAACTTTGGATTATAAAAAATGTTTAGTTTGTTATAATTTGATTTTCTCCAATTTTCTTACAATCCACTGATCAAATTGATTGCAAATTTTGGTGGAATGTTCTTGAGCATCTTAGGCATGTTTTTTTTATTTTTCTAGGTTTAGATGCTCTATAATTTTCTGTGATGCGAATTTTCAAAGTAATGGGTCCATTTTGGACACTAAATTTTGAAAATTCATAACTCCATATATTTTTAGTAATTTGCTGTGAAAATTTTTTAATGTGATTCAATATATACCAGGATTAGCCACACCAAGTTTCAAGCCAATTTAAATAGTAGAGACACCTAAGGAAAATAATTAGGAAAATATCTAAATAATTTCTAGGGAGATGTACACACACCCAATAGGGGTGAAACTTGAACATAGTAAACCTAGTGACATTTTGAATCATAGGTTTAAATTTTACTAAATTTGGAGATCATTAGGTTATAAAATTAGCCTCATCAAAATTTAGCCCCTTTAAGGACCCAAAAAATTAAAAAATGTAATAAATCCAAATTAAGTTAAAAAAATTTAAATAATATTTCAAATTGATCAGAACATAGTCCTCCACCTAGGAAAAATAGAAGCCTCTATACTTAACCTCTAATTTATCCTTAATTTAATTTCTAATGAAAATTAATAAATAAATAAATTAATTAATTAAAAATAATTAAAAAAAACCCCAAATAAATTTTAAACACTTGGAAACACCTCCTTTGGTCATTATTGACCTTTGGATGTGATTCCATGAAGTTTGGAGTTCATTTGGATTAAAACTCAAAACCTTCCTAATTAAACAATCTTAAAATTCAAATAATTAAGAGAAATTTGAAAATTTATAAGTAATTGTAGAAAATTTGAGATTGGCCAAATTTAGTGTCATTCAACTTCAATTAAAATCTACTATTTTCTAAAAATGTCAAACCTCCAAAATCTGGCCAAAGTCAAAAAGTAAAAGTTTGGTCAAACCTAGGTTAAAATCTAAGCTAAAACTTCGAAAATTCATAACTTTCATAAAAAACTCCAAATTAAGCCTGCTAATAGTCTAAATACTTGTTATAAGATCTAATATTTATTAAAACTATGAAACCTTCAAAATTAATTTTAATTTTAAAAGTCAACTTTTAACACCTTAATTAACACATTTTGATAATTGAAAAAAAAATGATAATTCATTAAAATTCTAGAATTTTTAATTTGATTAATAAGATGCTTAACCAAATTCTTAAAATCGATAACAAACTAAATTATTTAATGTTAATTTAACTTTAATTTTAACCAATTAAATTAACTTAATTAACTCCGATTGCTACTAGGTAACTCAGGCCTACGAGGCTATTAGCTTAGCCCCACAAAAGGTGAAATAAACTTCACGGACTCGGTGTGAAATAAAGGTAGTAATTATTTAACCTTTAAAATATATCTAAATTAATTCTTAACACATTAATACTTAAACTCTAACATAAAACTCTTTAAGCCGTAACGAATTCAAACTTTAGACAACTCTAACTAACTACCCAGCTTAATATCTACCCCAGCCACACGACCTTCTTCACACACTTTAGATGGTTTTCTATGACAACTAACTTTAGATCTAGGCTAGGCTGGTGTTTACTTTTCTGTTGTGTTATGAATTTTTGAGTTTTTTACTACATGTGGATGATTATACTTGCTTTATTTGCTTACTTTTACTATACTTTATGGAGGATTGATGTGTTTGACGATTAGATTACTCTTAGGATAGGAATGATCTAAATGCTCACTGAGTTTTCTCTTGGTGGCCAAGCTCATACAGGGCAATAAGAAGGGGGCTAAATAAAAATTAATTATAAATATGATTGTATAGGTGCTTCAACTCCAAAGTCCCACAAACAATAAAAGAGTGTGACCAGTATGTTTACTTCTTTATATATATATATATATATATATAATATATATACAACTGCTTGGGATATATTTTGATTTATTAAATGCTTAGGATAACCTTACAGGAGAGTCTAAAATTTTTATTTTTATATCAAATGTAATTTGTGTAAAATGTTAAGAGTTGTAAAGTTGAACTTTGACTTGGGATATATAGATCCAAAGGTTGGATTCCAAAGATAAAAGGATACCCCTTAGGGGGATACTCCTTTTCTATTTGGAAGTCCAAATTTGGATCACCTTTTTTGACACCCAAAGTGAAAAGGGCAAGATTCCCCTTAAAGGAAGTACCCTCTTTTCTATTTGGGTAGCCCACTACGACGGATCCAAGGAACCTAAAGGAGAAGAAGACTAAAGAATTGAAGATGAAGAGTATCTCACTCATAGTCACTTACATCGCTATTAGGACTAGAATCCAGGTTATTGTAAGTGGTGCCCAGCCACTTTACTTTCTACAGACCCTAGGTTATATAATAAGCAAGGAAGTTTGCCTATGGACATTTATTAATTAATTCATTTATATTTGATTTGATTTTCTATAGGATTGCTTATTTTTCTTAATTTTTTTGGTGTTTTTGTGCCGCTCTTTATTTTAGCCTTGATACTTGAGGCTCGTGAGGGTGTGTAAAATTTTTTTACTCATAATTAAATATTTAAAATTTTATGAGTTAAGCAATATAGAAAAATAACGAATCTAGGGAATTAGCCGGGGATCACCCCTGAGGTCGCATGCATAATTTTTGCATTTCTTCTCTCCTTGCCTTAGACACTTCCCCACTTACGGGTAAAGTTCAGATAATCTAATCTATGAGGATGAGGTGCCAGACCTGAGGAATCCTAGTCTTCTAAAAAATTATTTTTAAGCCTTTTTCAAAAATTTTAAGCATACATGATTTGGATGTGTCGGCTAGCATGCATTGCATTATAAATATATTTAAAAGAGTCTAAATTTTAATTGCATCAGTATTTAACATTTTCACCTAATATAAGTCAAAGGAGCCACTTAGGACCATCTCTAAATGTTGGCCCCAACTCTCCAAAAAAACTTTAATGAAAACTTCCCTACCACTCTTACATAAAATTTACCGAACTCATGTATTTAAAATCGATTAGGTTATTAGCTAGCTCCCTAATCTAGGCTGCGGTAAGTCCAGGTTCAACACTGTATTAATTAAGTTCGGACAACTGTGGTTCAGTATCCAAATTTAGATTTAGGATCCAGAGCAGATCTTGAAATATAAGACCACAACCTCCAAAAATATAATCCCAAATTTCTAATATAGTATTCAACTCAAAATAAATCTTCTTTCAATCTAAAACATAAAACATAACACTTAAATTAAGTTGGGACACTTCCGGATGGTTTCAAAATCTCAAAGTGTCCCCTACTATTCTTTCTTTAAATTCATTAATAACTATTCAGTCTTGCTCCAATCCCATTTGAAATTTCATTTTCACCTCCTTTTGATATCACATATAGAAAATATTTAACAAAATCTTGCCATTATTTTAATCGAGAGTTTTTGTGGAAGACTCTATCCCCCTATGATGTAATTAACTATGAGGGCTTGCGCTCATTGGAGATTTATAACCTGTATTAATTTTCAAAATTCACTTGATACTTCTTTTGGGAAATCTACTTCGTAGTGATCATTATCATCATAATCATATGATGGTTACAGATAATATTCTCTTTGTTTAAAGATATTTATCATGTGTTAGCATCAATTTGAATATAAAATTAATGATCTTTTTCTATTAATTATCATTATTTAATTTTAGGTTAAATCCCATTTTGACCCTCTTAGGGTTATATGTGGTTCTCCTTTAAATCAGACTACAATAGCTAAGAGAAAATCTATAATTCTGGATCTAAACCTGTTAGGAGATTTTATCTCCATCCTTCAAGGCGGTATATCATCTCTAATGGTCTGTTTGACTTCAGAATTAAAATTCAAACTTAATTTCCCAAAAGAAATTTTCAAAGCTCAAATCAATATTCTTTGGAAAATTTCAATCAACGACGGTCGATATAGTCATGCCCGAATAATTACCAAACGGTGGTATCTTCTACATTAGGGGAGATATATCATGTATTTATAATGTTCTAGGCATGAGATCAATGACAATCTACTTAGAATATCATGGTTAGAAATTAGACTGAACCCCATTTTGATCTTCCAAGGTCATATGTGGTTCTCTCTCAACTTTAATCATGATATTCAAGGTAGGATTTGTAATCTTAGATTTAAACCCCATTCTGGAGGTTTATTTCCCCTTCACGAAGTGGTATGACTCTCCTAATGGGATGTTTGGTCTCAAGATTCAAATTTAAAGTCGATTCTAAATTTCAAAAAAAAAAACTAACATTTTTTTAAAACATGTTTTCAAAATTCCACCAACACCTACCAACAATATTCTACTCCCCCTTTTGATATCACCAAAAAGGAGGAATGACTAAGCATAACATCAAAAATAAAATAAACATGATAATGAAAAGGTAAAAACAACATAGATAAACACTAAAATAATGCATGCTAAAAATAAGAATGTCCCTAATCAAGTGGTGGTGGATGAAAGTATCGATAAATGGATGGAAACTACTCTCCAAACTATGCCATATTAGTCTCATACTGCTAGTACTGCTCTGTGAAATAAGCATCAAAGTAAATCTCCAACTAGTCAAATCTCTGAATTAACATCTTATACTAAGAAGGCTAGTGTACAAGTGCTTGTGCTAGACCACACTCTAGCTTGGAGTGAACATTTTGATGATGAGTACTATGAAGGATGTGAAAATAGATATTTGAAAAAAAATTTGGAAAATGGTTAGGTGGTGTACAAAATTTAAGATTATATCTAGATTCTAGAATAAAGGCAATGATATGACCTAATTCAAAATTTGGATTTCTTTGATTTTTAAGATCTCTAATGTGGGTAAGGTTTTCAATGTATCGAATAATCAAATTAACTGCAATGAAATCAATTTTAGTCATGATAAAGTAGGTAGTAAGGGATAGAAGATGTGTGATGTTTATCCAATCACTATCTTTTGAAATGACTAAATTTTAAAAGATGTGTTGAATGATTCGGGCATCTTGAACTAAGGTGTTAATATGAGTGGAAATTTATTAACGACTTGCTAAGGGTGATGTTGATAGGAATCAGATTATAGTTAGGAAGAAAAGCTAAAGAATGAACTTTTTTATTGGTTGTAGAATGGTTCAAGATTTGGTTGAAGTACTAAAAGGTGATCTCTATGGGCATTCTATTGATATATGATAGAAGGGTAGTGCCCTCACTGTTGATTCAATGGCTAAAAAGAGGATATCAAAGTTGAATGGAAATACAAGAGTAAGAATGAATTGAAGGTTGGTGCAAGAAAATAATTAAGCAACTAAAAGTTCAGAACTTCTTGATTTATGATTATAGAAGGGGTGTTCTTGGAAGCCTTATAATGATGATATGCTTCTTCATTAGTTGCTTTAGGGAAATGGGGATCAATGAGACATCTTGAAGAACTTCCTATGAGAGACCTTGAGAACTTTCCACCATCCATTGCAAAGAGTAGGAACCTATATAGAAAGGGTGTAAGATTGAGAGGAAGGATTGGAGTGAAGAGAATACTTATGATTACTCCCTTTAAATAGAAATCATACATATTATATAGTATAATGTGTGATCATATAATATGATACAGGGAATTTAATTTGTCCAGTCTAATCAATCAAAAAGGTTAGTCTGAGCACACACTACGATCAAAATCATACTGGATGATCAATGTTAAGATGGTCATCCCAAGGCGTCTCCCTGTATGATTATTAATTCATAATATGGTATAGTACGCACAAGTTTTTGTATAGTATGATACGATATTTAATATTATATCGACTTAGTTCAATTTGTCCAATGACGAGTGCCACATGTATATTATAATATGAATTATGTGTTCATATAATACGATCACTAATAATTGATTAATCAGAGTCATTAGATATGCTATGAGTAGTGATATGATATTTTTTTAAGATCCTATAGTACGAGGTGACATCATACAGTACAATGTGAGTAATTTTGAATTTTTGTATGATAATTAAGAGAACTTCATGAAAAGAAAAAAAAAGGAAAATTAATGCAAAGCATATCACAAACATAAATAACAAACATGAAAATCACAAAATAAATTACATAAAAGCAAAAAAAAAATATTTAAGTTTTTAACTTCCAATTCATCCTGATTTAAGCATAAATGTTTATAACACTTAGTCTAGTTCTCAAGGTGTTAATGGTTTCATCGGGAAAGGATTTTGTAAAGATATATGCTAGTTAATTTTTAATAGCTATATGATGTAATTTTATATCTCCCTTCATTATATGATCTCTAATAAAATGGTTTCTAATGTCTATATGTTTAGTTCAGGAGTATTAGATTAAATTTTTTAAGATATATATGACGTTAGTGTTATCACACATGATTGTAATAGTGCTGATAGGGAGTCTAAGGTCAAGGATTTATTGTTTAAGACATAAGACTTCAGCATCACAGCTTCCTATAACTATATATTATTCTTTAGTGGTAGATAGGGCTACAAAATTTTGTTTTCTAACAGACCAAGAAACTAAAAATTGTCTTATGAATTGACATGTTCCAAAGATACTTTTTTTATCAACTTTACATCCTATAAAGTTTGAATTAGAATATCATATGACTTTGAAATATAAGCTATTTATAGGATAATATATTCCTCTATTTTAGGTTCCTAGAAGGTTTTGTAAAGATATTTGCTAATTGAATTCTAATAGATAATGTAATTATATATCTCCCTTGGTTACATGATCTCTAATAAAATGGTGTCTAAAATCTATGTGTTTAATCTGAGAGTGTTGGATTGGATTTTTTGAGATATACATGGCACTAGTATTATCACACATTATTGCAATAGTTCTAATAGGGAGTCCAAGGTCAATGATTTAATATTTAAGCCATAGGACTTAAGCAGCACAGCTTCCTATAGTGATATATTTTTCTTTAGCGGTAGATAAGGCTATATAATTTTATTTTCTAATGGACTAAGAAACTAAAAATTATCCTAAGAATTGTTAGGTTCCATAGGTACTTTTTCTATCAATCATGCATCATGCAAAGTCTGAATCAGAATATTCTATGATTTCAAAAGATGAGTTATGTCTAGGATACCAAATTCGTAGGTTTTAGGTTCCTAGAAGAACCTAAGAATTATCTTAACAACACTCATATGGGATTTTTTAGGATCAATTTGAAATCTAGTACAGAGATATACACTATATATAATATCAAGTCTATTAGGAGTTAAATAAAAAAGTGATGCAATTATCTCTCTATATTTCTTCTGATCAACTAATTTTTCATTATAATCCTTATTTAAATAAATGGTAGAGTTCATGGGAGTATTTATTGCCTTAGAATTATCCATTTTATATTTTTTTAAGGATAACTTTGATATATTTTGTTGGCTAAGAAAGTTTCCATCATACCTTTGCTTCACACTAAATTCAAGGAAATAGGCAAGCTCTCCCATCATGCTCATCTCAAGCTCTTCACTCATTATTTTTAAAAATTCATCAAAAAAATTCTTATTTGTGGATCTAAAAAGTATATCATCAATATAAATTTGAACAATGAGTAAATCTTCTCCTACTTTCTTAAGGAATATGGTGATGTCTTCACTACCCTTAATAAAGGTTATATCTAGGAGGAATGAACTCAGCATCTTATACTAGGATCTAGATGCTTGCTTTAATACATATATTGTATTCTTTAATTTGAATACATGATTAGGAAATTGGGAGTTCTCAAAGCTTAAGGGTTTCTCAATATATATGTCTTCCTTTATCACCCCATTTAGGAAGACACTCTTAACATCCATTTGATATAAATTGAATCTTCTAAAGCAAGAAAATGCTAATAGTACTCTAATGGCCTAACTAAGATGTAAGGGAAAAGGTCTCTTCTAAGTCAATTATTTCAATATAATTATATCCCTTAGCTACTAGTCTAACCTTATTTCTAATTATTATGTCAGAGTTATTCATTTTATTCTTGAAAACTCGCTTAAGTTCCTATAACACAATGGTCCTTAGGTCTGCTAACCAACTCCCAAACATTATTCCTAACAAATTGATTTAATTCTTCTTGTATGGCTAGGATCTAGAATTCATCAAATAAGGCTTGATTCTATGTTTGAGGGTTCTACCATAGAGATGAAAGCAGAGTGTCTAACCTCCTTTCTAAGTCCATGCCTAATTCTTACTCCTATAGATGGATCTTTTAGGATGTTTGTGGTTCTTCGAATAGATTCTGCTTGTGGGGTTTGAATGTAAAGAGTATAACCGCACTATCCCATCAGACAAAATGATCGTAGGCCTTTACACTTGACAAAGCAGGCCGATGGAAGAGCAGACGGAGTTATACATACGATTAGCCATGGGAGATAGCAGATTTTGCCTACACACTTCGATGGATAATAATATATATAACCCAAAATTTCACGAGATTTCCCCTATTCGATACATCAGCTCGAATGGGGTTTATTTGATGTGGGGATCGATTTCCTACTGGCGCAAGCCCCCGTAGTTAATCACATTTTAGACCTCGGTCTAAGAAAACTCTTGATTAAGGATGTTAGATTATCTTCTCAAATGGGTTTAGTGCAAAGGAGTTTCTAGGCTTTATTAATCAAAAAGGAAGATAGGCTCATTTTGGCTTAATCATCTATATGTGGTTCAATCATCATTCGGCCAGTCTAAAGAAGAGGAAACTGGAGAAAAAGAAGAGACACTGCACCTCAAACATACATGAGGGAAAGATGGAGGTGGAGTCATCTATGTGACGTAGATGGGTAGGATTTATAGCCTCCGAAAGAAAAGAAGGTTTACCCATCGATAAGACATACAATGGTACGCTTGTACCACTAGCCTTAGATCCTAAATCTATAAGAGATGTAATATCATACATACGATATTAACACCTACGACCTAGCTAATATAATCTGGACTTATACCCTTGCCTAAAAAGGGAAGCCAACTAAAACCACCTAATCGTATAAAATCCATGACATCCGGTCCATATGAAAGACAGGTGGGTGGTTAGACTTTGGAATTTGGAGTCAACATCTAGAGAATTTCCTAAGTGACTCCACACTTATGAATGGTGTTATGCTCCTAAAACTAATGCATTTAAATTTTAGTTTTAGTTGGTTGCTAATACGATGTATGCTAGTCAAAGTCTCCAAATCAAATATGCTTAAAGTTTTAAAAAGGCTTATAAAAATAATTTTTTTAGAAAGACTAAGCTTCCCCAGGTCCGACAAGTCATCCTCATAGGCCAGATTATTCGGACTCTACCCACAAGCGGGGAAGTGTCTAAACAAGGAAGAGAGAATACATTAAGATGCATGTGACCCAGGACGATTCTGACTATTCCCTAAATCATTATGTTTCTATGTTACTTAATTCTTAAAATTTTATTATTAATTACGAGTAGAAAAATTTTATTCCTAAGAGCCTAGCGAGTTAGGCACATGCACATTTTAAAAAAAAACCTATAAAAAGCATGCCATTTCTACTACGCAAATAAAGTAAACAAAATAATCACAACAAAAAAACCATGGAAAAGAGTGTCCAAAGTCCATGGCAAGTGCCATACAATATTACATCGCAGAGTACAGAAAAAATAGTGGTGGCCGGGCTCCACCGACAACAACCTGGGTTCTACTCCTAAGGAATGATGCAAATTTTAAAATAAGGCTTTTTATCTTCCATCTTCATTGTGCACTTCCTTGATTCGTCTATGAATCATCTTCCTTTCTTCGAGCTCCTCGTAGTACATCCTCCAAAAAGATGCCCAAATGAAAATGGAAATTTTCTACAAAAATTTTCTTTTCCCTTTGGACCCCTCCATATTTTAAAATGCCGTGTTTTAAAAATTTTCACAATTCTTGACACTGAATGAATTACATCAGGAAAAGTAAAAAAAGTCTATACTCTCCTGCAGGGTTATCTTAATCAGTTATAATAAAATATCCAAGCAGTTATATATGTATGAAAATGCTCAAAATCAATCATACTTGGCTGTGCTCTTATTATTTCGGAGCTAAGCAGCTAAAGCACCTGTAGTAGTTATATATTTCATTTATTATTAATTATATCCCGCTTTAGCGATGTATGAGCACGACCATCTGTAAGAAGATAATGTCAATATAAAAAGTGTTCTTAACCTATGGGTATTCTATCGCTCTTAACACAGTGCAAAAAAAGAACTAAAAATCATCATGTAAAACATCACAGAAAACTAAAGCAAGTAGGAAAACAAACAGCAAAGGGGTCACATGCAAGTCGTCACAACATAGAGATAGAAAGAAAAACAGAACATCAGCCTAACCTAGAACTAGAAGTCATGTCCTAGCAAACAGGTCTATGTGTGTGTAGTAGGTCGTGTAGTTTTGGGTATGTCCTATGTAGGTTGATTTAATTATAGTTTCCTACCTTTGATTTGCTAAAGGGCTAAGAGGGAAATTTTAATTGAAGTTTAAATCTTAATATTTTAAGATTGATTTTAAATTTTTTTTATTTTAGTATCGGATTGATTACCACCTTTGTTTCACACCGAGGCTATGAGATTTATTTCACCTTTCTTGGAGCTAACTTAATAGACTCGTAGGTCTGGGTTACTCAGTGGCAACCAATTTTGTTGAATTATTTTTTGTTAGTTATAAATTAGAAAAAGAAAAGTGAATTAAGCAGTTTATTAATCAAATTTGTTGATTGATTTTAAAGATTAGTATAAGGTTTGATCTTTAGAAATATTTTATCCTAATGAATTTTAGTTTATATTTGATCCCCTAATTTTAGTCTACCTCTTTTAAACTTTAGGTTGGTTAGGAGTTGATTACTAGATTAGTTAAATTTGATTTAGATGTATGTTTAGGTTTGCCATTTAATGATTATATATATATATATATAATATTTTGATTAAGAATTAATTATTTTTTAATACATTTTAAGAGTTAGATTATGATTGATCGGTTGATTATTAATAGATTAAGGAAAAATAAATATAAAAAAATGTGTCACTAAGTTTTTATTTTGATGTTTCTATCATATAAGGAGCATACACCCTAAGTATATGTTATCTAAGACTCGGTCCTTAAGTTTTATCCTTAGGTGTCACTAAAGTTATGAGACTAAAAGCAATTTTATTTTCTAACCCTTAGGAATTTTCATACATTTGTCAATAGGTATAAGGATCTAAAATAAGAAAAGCAATCATAGTTATAAAATGAAGTTTCTACAAGGTCCTAAAGGGTGGGGAGCGCACAATCATTGAGACCCCTAAAGGTTTTCTAAGTTTTTAAGAAAACTTACAGCACCAGGGGCTATGACCCAGTGGTTTCGCCCGTAGTGCCCCCATCAGATTGAATGGGGGCGACTGATGCTCGGATCTGACTGTCCATGCTCCTCCGCCTAGTGCTCCAGTGCTCCTTATCCTTTGCTTTCCAAAAGGTACCTTGCAAAACATAGAAAAGATGGGTATTAGAACATATTCTATTTAATAAGCAAATAATGATATAAAGAAATGAAAATGCAATAAAAAAAGAACGTACCTTTTTATTATGTGTGCATCCAGCGGGCCACTTGCCATTTGAGTTCTCTCATTTTCACGTGCATTTGATTTTAAATTACAAGCGAGAAAAAAATAACCAAAAGAAAGGATACATGCAAAGAAAAGATAGGCCACGAAATGCAATAAAGAGAAAAGAAATGCAAGATCAAAAATGAAAGGAATGTAGGCATTGTTATTGTTGGGCACACTTCTTTGAAGCCAAGTGTGTCTCTAAAACAACCTTCTCCCCAATTCAATGTGATACGAATAGGGAAAAAGGTATTTTCAATGCCCTTCCCTGTCCCCACATCCCAAACAAAGCACTTGAATAAATATCCAACTCAAACAATTTAATTATCCTCTAAATAAAGCTTGAAATAACAAAGGAGAACATACTCCCAAAAATAAAACCCAAAATAAGTTTTCTTCAACATTCTTCCAAACCCAACTTTTAGGAACAAATACTAAAGAAATTTAACTCAAATAAGAAAGAACCATTTGTTCGCTAAAGACACTAAAGAACCCTACTACACAGAGCTATTCACAAAATTATAAATCTCAAAATGACTTGTAAGAATTTCTAAATGAAATGCTACATAAAACCTAACATAAATCGTCTACAAAAATTCTTTTTGACACAAAAATAATCAAGTGCTTTTCTTAAATTTGGTGTGGGGTAAAACTATAAAGCTTTCCAACAAGAAAGTTTTATAAAACCTCTTATTGTAAAGCATTCATGAGACTAAAATCACCAAACTTCTCAACATAAGACAATTCGCAAAATACACTTCACAAAATTCATCCAAAAGCTTTCAAACCATAAAAGTAAATGCTCATAAGTATTTCCAATATAAAACAGCTTATAGTACCTCTCTTTCCAAAGACGACTCATAAAACCTTTCAATATAAAGCCATTTGAAAATCTTCCCAATCATGAAGCAAATCACAAATATCTTCAATATAAAACAAACCATAAAACTCTTCAACATTAAGTAACTCATAAAACTTTGCAAAGTAAGACCATATACAAAACTCTTCTAGCATAAAAAGAAGACTCATGATACTATTTCCAAATCATTTTTACTCTTCTAACAGAGAACTAATTTATAGGAGAAGAAAAAGAAAAGACTATTCAATCTCTTCAACACAAGTTAAAGAAAAATACCGAAATCCATCAACATATGTTAATTTAAATGCTAACAGAAGAAAATCCATTTATGATGACATAAACTAGCCTCCAACATAAGTACATAAACTATCATGGCCAATCACATATGCGATATAGAGAAATACTCATAAGTTCAAACTTCTCCAAATATGGTAATAAATAAACAACTACATAGCATTGCAAAGGATAAATGTAATTGCAAGTAAGAGAGACATATGCCTTCATGAGAGAAATTAGAGAAACCACTTATGTAATCCTTCAACCCTTCTTTCTTTTATGCCAAACATGAATGAGTAAGAGCAAAATTGCATGGCATAAAACTCAACACTTATGCCAAATATACTTAGAAAAGAGAAAGAAATTATCATGTCCTCATTTTTGAAACTCAAGAGAAGAGAGAATGTTCTAATTAACATCAACTATACTCCTCCAAATTAGCCCACGACATTGAGTACAAAGCTATAATAATCACATCCCAATCATTCATGCTTCAAGATATATGCAAAGTGAACCTCAATGTATCATTTGCAAGAAGTTTAAACTTTGTAAAGAAAAGATGATCTCAAATTTTCCATGCTCAAATATTTCCTTAAAAAAACAACAACAACAATGTTTCCCCTTTTGGAAAGCCTTAGCAAAGAAGAGCAACTCATGTTTGAAACTCTATTTCAAAAGTAAATAGAAATCATGTTTTTAAGTATTCATTTAAATGCTTGAAATATGACAAACTTTAACCAACGATCTATATCAAATATTACACTGAAGAGCAAGAGAGATGATATATAAAACTTTCATTCCAAATACTCCTTCAAGGCATTAGACAATGCTTGATCGAACTCAACAAGCATGCTTATAAATTTCATGGGTAAGAACTACTCAAGGAAGCCACACTTTTTTCTTAGAATTTCCTTTGCAAACCTCTAGATATTATATTAGAAACACTTTGAATAAAGGATACCACCATACAAAGTTCCAATGCACATCAAACAATCATGAACTCTTTCCAACGATATCTTACAAACAACTTGGCAAAGTCACATAAAATAAGTTGGTAAGGAAGTCATGATTTCTACACCTACTAGATTGAACTCAACCTATCAACCTACAAAAAACTTCTCATGATTCACATAACAATGATTTTTGAAAAAGTTTTTATTCAAAGAGACATTCAAAACATCAACTTTGCAATAAAAGATAAAGGCTAGTCAACTACATTTATTCCAAAAGATTTCAATCATTAGACCTGACATGAAATCCACATGTTGAGACAAAGATGTGTTATGATAGCTCAAACCTATCATTAACACAAGCTTAGGAAAAGAGCTCAATAAAACTCATCATGAAAACATCAATAACAAGAGGGAACTAAACTCTTCATTAGAGAAACTTTGGAGAAGACTTAACAAGCAAAATGATGTCTAAACTTACAAGGGGAAACATAAAGAAAAATGCTACCCAATATTTGGTTAAGTGGATTCACATGCTTCATGAGTCGCCCACAAAATATCACAAAAAATTGTTAAAGGAATTTCACCAAACACCTTACATGAATGTTTCAATGGAAGATAAAAATGGCCCCCCATGCCTTTTTATAGTTTACACCTAAGCTCTATATCATGTGACATAAAGCAAATGTAAGTTCAAATACTAATTCACCATTCCGAACAAGATAAATCAACAAATTGGTTAGGAATGTAAATCAATACATAATGTTCAAAAACAACTATGCAAGCTATCATGAAATCCACCTTGGAGAGTGAATACATCCATTGAAGAATTTTTTTTGCTTTTCAAAATTTGAAAGCTCTACCTAAAAAATACAAGGATGTCATAATTTGAGTAAATCTAGTGTACATGTTTAAGATAGTTTCATTAGGTTACATACAAAAAAGTTTATAATCATACAATAAGATGTTCAACCTATATTGTTTGACTTCACTAGTCCCTTTATATTTAATAAACAGTTTATCCCAAATGTCTTTATTAGTGGTGCATGTAGAAACCCTTATGTAACCTTCAGACTTAAGAATAAAAAAAAAAGGTTAAACATTTTGTATTTAGTTAAGTCCCTATCCTCATTGCTCCAATCATTGAATGATACTTCAATTTTGATGCCATTAATAAAATGGGAGTGTGTAGAGTAACCTTCTTATGCCAAAAACCACATGAAAAATTAATAGATTGCAAGAAAGTAGACATGCAAAATTTTCAAAAATTAAATGGTATGTTATCAAATAAAGATGGATGAGTTATAGAATAACCCTCCGTAGTGTTTCTATTATTGAAATGTCCAATGAATCATTTTTTTAAAGGTTTTCTAAAATGCTACTTGTAAGAACCTCTCAGATACTAATTGAAAGTTTTATGTAAGATGTTAAGCCTAAATGAAATAGAAGGCCAACCAAGTGTGGGGGGGGGGAGGGTGAATTAGTAGTTTTTAAAAAATTTACTTTAAACATAAAACTTTTGTTTTTTTTTTAATAACTTAAAGATAAATAATATTATCACCATTTGCATAAGTGAAATAACAAAACAAAATGTTTAATTATGGTGATGATGAGTAGCTCAAATAAATATATTAACAAATAGATAACTTTCTAACATGTAATTTCTAAAAAATTAAAATGCAGAAAGTAAGTTGTAAGAAAATAAAATTCAGAAAGAGCACACCAAAATTTTATAGTGATTTGATCAAACTATAACCTACGTCCACTCCCTAGAGTCCTTCTCTTCGAGAATTGCACTAAAAGTTTAGTGTCTCTCCTTTAGTCTCCATAGCTAGGCGGAGAAACCCTTACAATCCTTTCACCAACCTAGTGCAACAGAGAACCTTGACCTCTTTTTCACCCTCCTGGTGAAGGCAGAGATGCTCGCACTCCTTTTTCACCCTCCTGGTGAAGATAGAGGACCTCAGAGTCTTTTTTCATCCTCTTGGTGAAGGTAGAGAGCCTCAATGATCTTTGGGATGACAATCTTTTTCCCATATCAAACCAAGAAACCAAGCAAGACACTCAGAGGTAACAAGGATGAAGCTTGCTTGGAGAAACCCCTCACACACAAAACCTCCTTTCTCCTTCCGAAAGCTCTCCAATATATCATCTTAAAGCTCTCTCTCCAGAAACCCAATAGCCAAAGACTTAAAATAAGTCTATTAAGAGAGATTAAACATAAGGCCTCACAAAAAGCCCTAATAATTTAATTTTATCAACACTGATTGTACTATATGATCCTAAATCATATTGTATGATTAGTTTAAATGTTCCTATTAGTATTGTACGAAGAATAAGATTTTGTAAGATCAGTTTAATTATTTGAGATAATCGTCCAATACGATTAGTTTAATCGAATTGGATTATCGTCATGTACGATTAGTGGAGACTAAATATCATCGTATGCAAAGATCGGGTCATACAATACGATTGGTCTAATCTTACCATATAATCTGTCTAGATCAATTAATCCAAATTTGATCCTTTAATTAAAAGATTAATTTAAGCAAGATTTAATTATATCATATAGTATGCTACCTATATATCATATAGTACGATTAGTGCAAATGTTGAATTTCAAAATATTACCTAAATTATGATTGGCGATTGAGATCTTAATTTCAATTAATCATCCTTTATGATCTTAATTATACAGTATGATGAGTTCAAATATCTTTAATTATGCTAATTAGCTTCTGTAATGATTTTCTAAATAGCTAATCATATTGTATTATATATCATACAATACGATTAGTTTAGAAAAATTACGCTTCTAATTTTCTAACTATCTCGCTCCCTTGAATGTGTGTCTATATTGTCATCAAATTTAGCATCCACCAAATGCATGACTTTGACTCAAGAAATATATAAATAAATAAAAGTATAGATACAGACTTTTAAAGACACTTAACCCTCTTCTATCTAGTCTTAAGTTGATCACTTTGTTCGGTGTACGGTGAACCTGAAATGTTAGTGCACAAGAATAAATATGTAATAATAATAATAATAACAGGAGATAACATAGTAGAGAATTCAATAATATTTGTTATGTTCAAAATCACAAGATGTGAGTCCTTATTTGCAATAATCACATGTTATCTATTTCAATGTAAACCATATGTCTGCAACCATTTTCCAACATACACAAATATGTACTGACTCAAAGGTGTTCAGGAATTGATAAAGAATAAAAACTAACACAAGCATACCAATTTATTACAAGTATGAGAAATATTTGAGAACTATAATGCCCAATATTGATTATAAATAATAATGTAACACAAACATGCTTTCAAAAAAAAATCTCATATTATGAATCATAAATAGATATGCAACATATATAAATCATCATCCATATAGTGCATATAGGATTAAAGTAAATCTCTATTTTATTTATTATAACTATTGAAAGTATGAGATGTGCCAAGGGGGGTGAATTGGATATTTAATAACTAATTTTTTTTATTACGTGATGTGGAAGTGAATTAAATTCATAATAAAAAGATAAATTATTAATTTCACCCACGTATTTAATCGCAACAAAAATAAATGTCAAAGTAATAAAGGAAAGAACACACCAAATTTATAGTTGTTCAGTCAAACCTTGACCTACGTCCACTCCCCGAAGGCACCCTCCGAGTATTATATTCAACCTTTAGTGATTCTCCTTTAGCCCCCACAGTTAGGTAGAGAAGCCCTTACAAAATCACTTCCAACTTTCTCAGTGCGGTGGAGCAGCCGGGACCTTTGACACCAAAAAGATCTTATTCTTCTCGAAACTTCCCTCAAGATGAACCTTGAATGTGATGGTATGAGATGCAAGCTTTTCAGAGCAACCGTGTGAAATCTCCTTCACATTCCCTTAAAACCCCATCCAAGAATCTTCTCCCTCTCTTAAACTCCACCCTTTCCTATCTCCCTTTCAAATTCGCTCTTCAAGTTTTCTCCAGAAAAATAAAGCTTCAATGGATGCCAAAGACTCTTACAAATTCTTATGAGAAAGCATAAATAGAGGGCCTAAAAAAACTCTAAAAAATCATTTTAGCCGTCAAAGATCGTACAATACGATATCAGGATCGTCTAGTATAATGTGCAAAATTTGACCTGTTAGTACTGTACGATCACCAGTTAGTACTTTACAAACAGTTCAATTTGCCTATTCATACTGCATGATGTCTAGTTAGTACTGCACTAATAGTTCAATAAAAATGCAGTATAATCACTTGTTAGTAATATACGAATAATTCAAATTGTATGTTTGTACTATACGATGTCCAGTTAGTATTGTATGAACAGTTCAATAAAAATATAGTTCATCTAAGACGAAGCATGGGATAGCCAAATATATCTCTGTTGATTATATAGTATGATGTAGTTCATATAGTACAATCAAAATATCAAAATTAAGTCATTTTAATTGATTAATCATAGGATTAAATTAGGCAATACTTTAAACATCGTACAGTACGATCATGTTCATACAGTACGATTAGAGCAACTTTTCAAATTCAAATTTTTGCCTAATTTAATATATGACGTGCTTTCTAATTATAACAGATCATCCAGTACGATGTGGTGATCGTATTGTATAATTAATTATATTTTAAAAATATTTATTTAAGGAAAATAAAATATTTTAATTAATTTCTATTACACCAAATCGTATAGTACAATCTAAATCATACAATGCGATTTATAGAAAAATTAAAATATTTAAAAACATTTTTTCCCCCTATGTGTGTGCATGATCACCAATCTAACATAAATCATTACAAGACTTAACTCAAGAAATAAAAATTACAGACTCATTTAATATAACCAATAATACGCAATCGTGATTCTTGAATCTTCAAAGAATGATGCATGGTGTACCTGAAATATTAATCAACACACAAATAAATATGCACTACAAACACTAGGAGAAATAAAATATTAATCAATATTATTTGTTATCATTAAAATCATTAACTCAGAAGCCCGAGTTACAATAATATCTCCCTTTTTGATGATGGCAAATAATATTGGTTGAATTGGCAAATTAAAAATATTTTCTCCTAAACTCCCCTTCACTAAAAGAATTATATTTAAATAGGTGAAAGAAATATTTTTATATTTTAAAATAAAACATAAATATAACCAACTACAATATATTCTCCCTCTTTGACATTACAAAAAAGAAGAGATAAAATAACACATAAAAATAACAACATAATAAAGAAATGAAAACATAAAATTATGCTTGCAAGAAGAGTTTTTAAGTTGGGGCATTAAAATTTCAGATGTATGGGTTTCCTACACCCAAAGTAAATAACGTCGGAAGAAAACTTCACATTTTTACCTTTATTATTCTTTTGTTGATGTTTATGCTTATGCTTCAATAGACATTAGAATTTATTTATTATCAATGTTATCTCCTTGCTCTTATCATCTATTAAGCCACATTCATATGTGTCTTTAGCTTTTAGCACTATAGTCTTCTCATCACCTGCATCCAAAAGTCTTTGACTCACATTTTGCTCGTAGGCAATTAGTGAGCCTATTAGATTGTCTATAGAATAAACATTTAAATCTTTTGATTCATATATAGCCATGAATTTGACATTAAATTTATCAAGGAGCGAACATAGAATTTTGTTAATCTTTTTAAAGTTTGAAAGTTCTCTACCTAAAACTTGTAATGACATCATAATCTGAGTAAACCTAGTATACATATCTAAGATTATCTCATAAGATTTCATGCAGAAAAGTTCATAATCATGCATTAGAATATTCAACTTATATTGCTTGACATCACTAGTACCTTCATATGTAATACATAATCTATCCTAATTTTCTTTGCCATTAGTACATGTAAAGATTCTCATGCAATCATTAGAACTTAATGCACAAAAAAAATAATTCAGGAAATTAGCATTTATTTGAGCATTGATTTGTTCTAGTCTACTCTATTTAATTAAAGGAATATTAATTTCAACTCCATCTATCATACATGACGGTATAGAATAGCTAGTTTGAATCATGTGCCACATTTGATAAATAATTGATTACAAAAAAAGTAGACATACAAAATTTTCAAAAATTAAAAGAAATATTTTCAAATAAAGGTGGTCACGTAATTGAATAGCCTTCCACAATATTACGATTTCCAAAATATTACATGATTGATTTTCTCAAGATTTTCTAAAATACTATTTTGAGACTCCCCACTGATACCAATTACAAGTACGAGACGGGCCAAGAGGGGGTGAATTAGATATTTAATAATTTCTTTAATGAAAAGAAAAATTATTTTTATTACTTGATGCAGAAGTAAATTACATTAACAATAAAAAGAAAAATTATTGGTTTCACCCACGTAGTTAATCACAACAAAATTAAATATATAAATAATAAAGGAAATAACACACCAGATTTATAGTGATTCGGCCAAACCTTGACCTACGTCTACTCTCCGGAGGCACCCTCCGAGTATTACACTAAACCTTTAGTGATTCTTCTTTAGCCCCCATAGCTAGGCGGAGAAGCCCTTACAAAATTACTTCCACCTTTCTCGGTGCATTAGAGGAGCTGGGTCTTTTGACACCAAAGATATCTTCTTCTTCTCAAAACTTTCCTTAAGACAAACCTTGAATTCGATTTTATTGAGGTGCAAGCTCCCCGGAGCAATTGTCTGAAATCTCCTTCACACTCCCTTGAAACCCCCTCCAAGGATATTTTTCCTCTCAAACTCCACCATTTTCCCTCTTCCTTTCAAGTTCCCTCTCCAAGTTTTCTCCAAAAAAACAAAGCTTCAATGGATGATGAAGACTATTACAAAGTCTTATTATAAAGCATAAATAGAAGGCCTCAAAAAACTCTAATAAATCATTTATTTTCCAAAGATCGTATAGTACGATCTTAGGATCGTTGAGAATAATATGCAAAATTTGACCTGTTAGTACTATATGATCACCAGTTAGTACTATACAAACAGTTTAATTTGCCTGTTCGTTGTGTATGATATCCAGTAAGTACTGTATGAATAGTTTAATAAAAATGCAGTACGATCAATAGTTATTACTGTCTAAATAGTTCAATTTGATTGTTCGTATTGTATGATGTCTAATTAGTATTGCATGAACAACTCAATAAAAATGCAATTCATCCAAGACGAAGCATGGGATGGGCAAAATCATCTATGCTGATCATATACTATAATGTAGCTCGTACATCAAAATATTAAAATTAAGCTATTTTAATTGATTAATCACGGGATTAAATCAAGCAATATTTTAAACATTGTATAGTACGATCATGTTCATATAATAGGATTAGAACAACTTTTTAAATTCAAATTTTTGCCTAATTTAATGGATGACAGGCTTTCTAATTATAACAGATTATCCAGTATGATGTGGTGATCATACTGCATGATTAGTTATATTTTAAAAAAAAATTGAGGAAAATAAAATATTTTAAATAATTTATATTACATCAGATCGTACATTATGATCTAGATTATATAGTATAATTTACAAAAAAATTAAAATATTAAAAAACATTTTTACTTCCCCTGTATGTATGCACGATCACCAATCTAACATACATCATTACAAGACTTGACTCAAGAAATGAAAAGTACTGACTCGTTTAATATAACCAACTCTACATAATCTTGAGTCTTGAATCTTCAAAGAACGATGCATGGGGTACCTGAAATATTAGTCAAAACACAAATAAATATGCTCTACAAATATTAGGAGAAATACAAAATTAATCAATATTATTTATTATCATCAAAATTATAAACTCGGAAGCCTAAGTTGCAACAACTATCACATACCATTTTTCATGAATCTAGAGTGCGATGGTACTTTAACAAATTAATTCAAACCTTTTTGTATGATTTTGTAATGTAAGTATTTGGACGTAAATAAGAATTGGATAAGCATAATCATATAAAGTCCAATATGTTCAATTTGTCAGCATTATAAATGAGCAATTGAGAAGTTGAATTAAATGACAAGAAAAAAATATATGATATTAACCTGCGTACTTAGCATGACTATAAAGATCAAATCATATATAATTCATACAATAACAACAACATCAAGCCTTTATCCCACTATATGGGGTCGACTACATGAATCCTTTTTCTCTATTGTGTCATGTTAAAAGTAAAATTCTCATTTAAATCTAATAAATAAAGACCATTTCTAAAATTTTCTAACTATGTCTTTTTAGGTCTACCTCTACCTTTCTTAACATAAGTCAAATCTAATACCTTAATTTCCTAACCAGGTCATCAAAAATTATCATTTTATGTGACCAAACCATCTAAGGTGACTCTCTCTAATCTTATCTTCCACTGGAGCTACTACAACCTTTTCATGCATATGCTCATTTTGTCCTATCTCTAAGGGTAAAGCCACTCATCGACCTGAACATCCTCATCTCTACAACACTTAACTTAGTATTAAGCTTCTCTTTTAATGTTCAACATTCAACACCATAAAGCATTATAGAGCTCACCGCCATAGTACATAATTTTTCCTTAAGTTTGAGGGGGACTTTTTGTCACACAACAAGCTTGATGCATTCCTCCACTTCAACCATCTAACTTGAATTCTATTGATAATATCTCTATCTATTTCACTATCACTTTGAACAATAGATCCAAGATATCTAAAATATGTACTCTTATTAATGACTTGATCACCCAAAGTCACAATATCCTTACTGGGTCTATTACTACTAAAATTACACTCCATATTTTAAGTTTTAGATCTACTCAAGAAAAAACCTTTTGACTCTTAGGTTGACCTTCATAATTCAAGTTTACCATTAACTCCCTATCTAGTCCTATCAACAAGAAGAATATCATCAAGAAAAAGCATACACCAAGGTACATCCTCTTGTAAATATTTAGTGAGAACATCCATGACTAAAGAAAAAAGATATAGGCTTAAGGTTGATCCTTGATGTAATCCAACAGAAATAGGAAAATGCTTGGTCAAACCACATTATGTTTGAACACAAGTAATAGCTCATGCATACATATCTTTAATGATTTGAATATAAGAATTATTGATTCCTTTCTTTCTAAGAACTCTCCATATCACGTCTCTTGGAACTTTATCATAAGCTTTTTCTAAATCAATAAATATCATATATAGATTCTCCTTATTTTCCCTATATTTTTCCATCAAACATCTCAATAAATGTATGGCTTCCATAGTAGTCTTACCAGTATGAATCCAAATGGATTTGGAGAAACATTAGTATCACGCCACAACCTACGCTCTATAACTTGCTCCCGTAGTCTTAAAGCATGACACTTTAATTTAATTCCTCTATAATTTGGAAAAACTTTTGCATCACCTTTATTCTTAAAAATAGGAATTAACACACTCATTCTCCACTCATTTGACATCTTTTCATCTTCAAAATAGTATTAAAAAGTTTAGTAAGCCAAGAAATTTTTCATTTCCTAAGCATTTCCATAACTCTATTGAAATATTATCAGGTTCAACAACTTTTCCACACATCATTTTCTTTAAAGCCTCTCTAACATTGGTTTTAATAATACATCAATAAAAATAGAAATTTTATTTTTTTTAGGATGCTAAGGTCACTAAAGACAATCGCATTTTCACAATATTTATTAAAAAAGTTTAGCAAAATATCTCATCCACCTTTGTTGAATATCATCTTTTAAAAAAAGTACTTTTTGATTTTAATCCTTAATACACTTTGCTTGAACTGATTCCTTACTACATATATATCATTGTTTGGCTAACTTATACATATATTGTTCTCCCTACTTAGTATCTAATCTATTATATAAATCATTAAAAGCTAATATCTTTGCATCACATTTTGCTTTCTTATGTCTCTTTACATCTATCCCAATTATCAAAATTTTTACATATAAACCAAATTTTTTAACAAATCTTCTTATTTTTTATCTTTTTTTACTCATTTGGATTCCACCACAAACTTTTATTACTATTAGGAGATGTTCCGTTTGATACGACAAACACATCTATTGCAATATTCTTAATATCACTAAAAAAGTAAAATACAATAAATAATACATCTAATTGAAAGGGATTAAGATTATACCTATTTGTAAGATCAAATCATATATGATTCATCAAAATAAAATCAAAGATTATTATATAATATGCCATGTGAGCACTACACATAATGATATTATTAATTATTTAAGCATAATTAATTATTTTTCATTAGAGTTGAGTTTGAAAATTATATTTGATTTATAGCTTAATATTATGCCTTAATAAATCTAATTGAATCTAAATATGTTTGAAAATTTTCATTAAATAAAGCAATCATTGACCCAATCAAAAAGTTCCATTTGATCTAACATTTAGATAAACATTTGACTCCTTATCACCGTCCATTTAATCTTATATTAAGTTAAATAATCATAAATTTAAACATGAATCAATTTTAATTTCATTTTTTGATTGTTCATTTAAATTTAATTTCATTTGTACTTCCAAGGTTGCTATGAAAATATTTATTGCTAACTTTAGTCAATTATAATTTGATTGTAACAACAAACTACATCATTAATTAAGAGATTTTTAAAAAAGCTTAAAAAATAAGTAGAATAAAACTACAATCAACCTAGTTTGGAAAAATTTGTCTCATTGACATCGCTCGTAAATGAGACAACTGTTTTTTCAGTTAATTAAAATTTTATATTTATTTAACATTTAATCGTATGGACTGTGTGAACACTCAACTTTTCTTCTTTAAACTTACGAAATATTAAATTTTTAGCTAATTATTCATTTGAAATTGATATGGATACTTAAAATCATTAGTTTCTACCTGAAAAAGAAAATTTCTTGATTATGCCTCTATTAAAGTCATTGGGTTGGGTTTGTAAAATAATAAGAAAATTGAAATAGAAAAAAAATAAATAAATTTTACGTGAAAAAAATAAGATAAAAATAAAGGATCAGATGGAGCATATGCAATAATTAACTGCCATTGAAGAAGCACAATCTTGCTCCTTGCTCTCTTTCCCATTCAAAGAATAAATGAAATACAAAAAATAAATAAATTCCACCTGAAAGAAGAAGATGAAAATAAAGGATCAGATGGAGCATACACAAAATTTAAGTGCTACTAAAGAAGCACAATCTTGTTCGTTATGCTCTCTTTCCTAATCAAAGAACTAATAAGAGATAAAACAAAACCAAAACATTTACCCGGATAAAGAAAATGAAAACATAGGATGAATCGTTCTTCAACTTGCTACTGAGGTATTTCACCAAATGAGGAAGCTGATGTGGAAGTGAGGGAGAGAGTCAAAGAGAAGTGACAATGTGGAGAGGATCAAATATAAGAGCAACATATTAAGTGATGTGTGCAATAAAGGGCATAGGATAATACCAATTTCACCAAAGAAGCTGAAGAAGAATGAAGAAGGCAAAGAAAATGCTTTAGCCGCTCTATTAAAACTCTCCTTTAGTGAAGCCAAAGAAGAACGAAGAAGGCTTATAAGTTTCAAATACAAATAGTCAAAAATAAATGATAGAGATTTATTTACCATTTAGCGATATAGGATCAAGATGTTATATATAATAGTAGTATAGATATGCACATGTGTATATATATTTCTTAACAATTGAAGAATTGAATGCCTTAATTAATATATGGTTAGTATTTTATATTTAAGTATTTAATATATCATGTAATTCATGATTGGGGAAAAGTGAATAATTGGGCATGATTTGTAAACACATATAAAGTATATTATGGTGTGATTTTTTGTGAATGTCTATTTGCTATGTTATTATACCTAATTGAATGTTGAATTCTAAATACATCATATGCTGAAGTTTTTGCTTAATTTTATTCTTCAATGATTTACCAACCCTACTCAATAATAAACCAAATGTTTGATTATTCAAAGCTATTTTATCATCTATCAAATACAATCTGTGTGATGTTGAACCATTTATTTTCCTAATTGGATGCTAAAGTCTATCTTTATGTTGTGAAAGGCTGCATTTAGAGAAGTCATTTTAAGAATGCCATTTGGTTTTATGTTGTAGAGGGGCTTAGATTGTGTTTTATGTGCGTGTTCTTTAGAAATGAATCAATATGTTCATGTATTTAGTAGAATGGTGAACCTACCCTAGCTCATGTGACTCAATAAAAATCAGTGAAACTAAAATGGTCTATTTTCCTCTATTGTCTTACATCTTTGTATGTCAATCAAGTTTGCTTTGATTCAGAAATAATTCAATTGTTATTATTATCATTATTATTTATGATAATATGGGAACTTGTTTATGGATAGAGATTATTTATTTCTATAGTTTAACTACATTTGTATTGCTAGAAAAGCATAGATTAATTGTATATTAGCTTCCAAACTGCATTTGTATTTCTAGAAGGTATGGTAAACATAATTGTGATAGAGATTTAAATTTATGATCGCATTATGTCTATTGAACATTCAATATCATTATATTGTATACACACCCTCTCTTTCTCTTTTTTTGCATTTTAGTAGTCATGTGTTGAATATATATAGTCTATAAAATACATTTTCTTAGCTAGTGATATTATATTTAATGATTCTTGATTAAAATTGAGGTGGTTACATATTTTTTAATTTTAATGTCATGTTTACTATATGATCATCCTCAAATGTTATTTTCAATTCCATATATATGTAAATTTGAAGATTAAAAGCATTAAATTCTGATACATCTCTCTTTGTGTTATTTAAGAGGGAATGTGGAGATCAATAGGAATGTGAAACCGAAAGAACTCAACACCTCCATTTCCCTCCAAATAGAGGTGCTATAACTAGTTTACAGCATTGACTTTCTCTAGTCACGTAACTATCTTAAAGTTAGGGTTCCTACATCACTAAGCCATAAATGTGAATAGGATTCCCTATATCATTGGCCCATGTAGAAACTTTGCATTTAATTTTTAAAACCTCACAACCCAGTAATGAATAGGATTTTTATTTATTAGCCCTAAAATTAAGTGGACATATTATTGATTTATCACCCTCATTTAGCATTTTCTTCTTTCTATTTTTCTAAATCATAATGTTTGTAATTCTAAATAAATAAAATAAAATAATACTTAAATAAAAATAAAATAAAATAATATCAATCTTTGTCCTAATGTCGATTGTGATAACACCATGAATAAAATGACAAAATGTAAGTATTAGATTTATTAAAATTATAAATCTATAAATTTTAAATTAATTTAATTAATTAAAATTAATAGAAAATAATTAAACTTAAATAAATAGGTGATTTTTGGGTAGCACAGATTTATGAGACTATTAACTTAGCCCCAATGAGGGTGACATAAACCTTACAGCCTTGGTCCAACAAAGATAGTAACCATTCAACCTAAATAATTATTAATAAATGAGTAATAAAATACTTATAAATTAGAACTTTATACCCTTGTTCTTGATTCCTTTTAGAAACGTAAATGTGTATTAGATTGAAAGCTCTTAAGCATTAAAACACATAATTAAAATGTAAGGCCTCTATGCAACCAATCTTATCTTTTATGGGAGAATGCTAGCATTATACTTTTGAGTCTTAGGATTTGAGTTAATCACTTTTATACTTTGAAACCACTAATTAATACGGTTCTTTAAAACTTAAAATAAAATAATTGAAACAAATCCACTAAAATTTAATTAATAAAATTCTAGAATATTAAAAATTTAAGTTAAAATTAAAATCTCCATTGACCTACAACCAATAAATAACATTAAATTTAAATATCTTAAATATTAAACCTTTCAGGACACACCAAAGACACATTGCCTTTTTTACACACTAAAATTTATTCAGTAGGGCCACTAACTCTATTCTTAGGCTTGGCCGTATTATGTTTCTTATATTGTGGGTACCTTTGACTGGAGGATATCTTTGGTATGTTTGTTAATTTTTAGTATTCTAGATGTTATAGTATATATGATTATAATTCTGTTGGTGCACTTAAATTATCAAATTGTATAAACCTGCATTGCACCTATACATGAATTGTATTAATGTTTACGCTATATTTCTTGATTGCAAAGAGAAGCAAAGTAGAATGTACCTAGGAACAAATGCATATGAAAATATAAATGTAAAGTATTTAGAATGTATATAGATCAAGTTGTAAAGTGTCAAGGAGTTGTAAGGATTTAAAGTTATTTAAAAGATAATTCTCTCTCCTTTGGAGGGAGTTCTCTTTTGGGATTTTTTAGCTAGATTCAAGACTAGATGATGAAAAGCAATTACCTTTAAACCTACATTTATAGGAGTAGAAATCCTAGCATGTTGTAATGGGGCTTAGCCACCTTATATTTAGAATAGACCCTGGGTTGTATTTATTTTCCAAATAAATGAATAAATATTTTATTTATGTATTTATTTCATGCATTGTACATGGCATTAGCAAGATTCTCTTGCTTATTTTATATATCCCTGATTTAAATTTCTAAATTAAAATATTTAATTCCTTATGGTAGAGCCATCCTATCTTGTATATAAAAGGAGTTGATTGATTTCTAAGATCTTAGCTAATAGTTCACTCCATGCAAGCATAAGCGTAGATTATACACCCCTTAATGTGTCTTGCTTAACTTCTAAATAAATCTATAATTTATTCTAAAATGATAAATATATCTTAAAAATTCCAAACTAAAAGTTTATAATTAAATCTTTATATATTTTAAAAAAATATAATCCTCTCTTTAATCAATAGTATTCTCCTCCGATATATAATTAATTATATAGGTTTTTCTCTATAGTGAGTCTAGAACTTAGTACAAAATAAACCCTACTTTCGTTCACTAAACAAAGGGGAAGAATCTTTGGATGCAAGTTAAATCTTATCCCTTGATTAATTTCATAATTAAAATGATAGTTGAATATAAATTTTATTCTTCAGGATGAATTCCACATTACATATAATGAGTTTGATTAAGAAAATAAATTATTTCTCTTCTCAAAGTCGGTAGTGCTACATCAGTCTATCTTTCGAGGTAGTATAATGTTAATGTTGGTGGAATTTTGAAAATAGGTTTTGAAAAATATTGGTTATCTTTGGGATTTTTTGAATTAAAGTTAAATTCTAATTCTAAAATAGAATCATCCCATTAGAAAGAGTATATTGTTGAAACTCGTTCACTATGAATTAGGTTGTTATGCCTAAGTTTATGTCCCACGGCTAACCAAGAGGGAGGGGGGTGAATTGGTATTTTAAAAATTAATCCCTCTTTTGAGTATTTTAAATCAAAATTAAAATTTTAGTGATTTTTTGTAGAAATAGTTTTCAACCACAGTTTTAAAACAGTAAATCACAGAAATAAAAAGTAGCGGAAAAATAAAGACACAAGATTTATAGTGGTTCGATCAAAACCAGACATACATCCACTCCTCGGAGGTACCCTCCGAGTATTGCACTAATACCACTAGTGACTCTCCTTTTGCACCCAGAGCAAGGCGGAGAAGCCTTTACAAAAACTATTTTCACCACTACCCAGTACGGCAGAGAACCGTCATCCTTTTACACTATCTTCAGTGCTAGCAGAGAACCTTTCGTCCTTTCATACTCTCTTAGTGTGGGCAGAGAACCCTTTGTCCTTTCACACTCTCCTAGTATGGGCAGAGAACCCTTCATCCTTTCACACTCTCCTAGTGTAGGAAGAGAACCAGTGGCTATTCACACTCTACAAGTGTCGGCAGAGAACTGGATCTCCTTGACATATCTTCTCACAAGAATTCTAGAAGGAAGAAAGAAAAGAGTGAAGTAATCCCAAATCACAAGTAGAGATTCTTACCTTTGAACACCAAGCGAAGCCTTCACGTTCCAGTGGTAGGAATCCTCCTTTGAATGCACTCTCAAACTCTCTTCTTTACTCTTCTTTCAATAGGCACAAAGATCAATGAGCAAAAAAGATTGGGTGGCAGTAAAAATTGGACCTTATATAGGAGAGACAAGAAAAATCGTCCAAAAACTGCAAATATTAAAGTCAACACAAAATGGATCGTCCCGTACGATCGTGGATCATCCTGGACGATTTTACTTAAAGTGTCAGAAACGATCCTAATTAATATTGGTACGAGAAGGGTCAAAAATCGTCCAAAAACGATCCTAATGAATATTGGTACGAGAACTGGATCTCCTTGACATATCTCCTCATAAAGAATTTGATTTGAAGTCTTCAGTAGCTTGGAGTTCAATTTTTCTGAAATGTTAGTACACACAAGAGCAAAAATAAATTTTCCAAAAAGTGTTAGGAGATAACTACACATAAAATAATAATATTTGGAATCATCAAAACTATACAAGTTGAAAGAATGTAAAATATGCAAATAGCAACTCTCTTAACATATATCACCTCGAGAGGTGAAAATAAAATTTCATAATGGTGTTTAGATTTAGAATTATGAATCCCATCTTGAATATTAAAATTGGATGCTGAAGAGAACTTCATATGGCCCCGAAGGGTCAAAATGAGGTTCAAGTGAATATCCAGCTACAATATTCAAGAAGTATGATCATTAAGTTCACATCCAAAGCCTTATCAAAGAAAGGTGTATCTCCCCAAAGAGCGATAACACCATTCAATGATAATTCTTTGAATGTGATAATAACGATCACCTTTTGATCTTTCCCAAATGAACTAAATGTAAATTTAAAAAAATCAATTTTTAAAATCAAGTGCATGTGTGATTCTAAATCTCCTACGAGCGTAAGCCCTCATAGTTAATTACATCGTAGGGAGATAAAGTCCCCTACGAAAACTCTCGATTAAAATAGTGACAAAATTTTATTAGATTTTTTAGGAGTGATATCAAAAAGAGGTGAATTTTGAAAACTCAAAAGGGAATGGATAAAAAATGAGCAGTTATTAATAGAATCAAGGGAAGAATAATAGGGAATACTTTGAGATTCTAGAACCATCCAGAAGTGTCCCAACTTAATCTAAGTGTTAGGCTTTACATTTTAGATTGAAAGAAGATTTAATTTGAGTTGATCATTTTATTAAAAATTTGGGATTATATTCTCGGAGGTTGGGGTCTTATAATCAAAGATCTGCCCCGGACCCTAAATCTAATTTGGACGCTGGACCATAGTCGTCCGAACCTAACTAATGTAGTGCAGAACCTGGACTTACCCCGGCCTAGATTGGGGAACCAGCTAACCACCTAATCAATTTAAAATACATGAGTATAATCTTTTATGAAAGAGTGGTAGGGACATTTTATTTAAGGTTTTAGAGAGCTAGGGCCGACATCTAGAGATTTCCTTAATTTTCCCCTTTGACTTATGCTGGGTGCAAAATGATAAGGATTAATGAAATTAAAATTTTTGCACTTTTAATTTGTTTCTAATGCAATGCATGCTAGTCAACAACTTCAAATCAGGTATGCTTAAAAGTTAAAAATAGGCTTAGAAAATAATTTTTTAGATGACTAGGCTTCCTCAAGTCTAGCACCTCGTCCTCATAGGTTAGACTATCCGGACTCTACCTGCAGGCGGGGAAGGATCTAAAGCAAGGAAAGAAGAAATGCGAGAATATGCATGCGACCCCGGGGTCGATCTCTGGCTAATTCCCTAGATTTGTTATCTTTCTATGTTATTTAGACTCGCTAAAATTTTAAACTTTAAAATTATGAGTATAAAACTTTCACACCTTCATGAGTCTCATGAATCCATGCAAAACCAAAAGTGGCACATAAACACAAAAAAAACTAGAAAAAGTAGGTAGTTTTATACGCAATCGTTTCACCACATCAAATATAAATAAGTTAATTAATAAATGTCCATAGGCAAAGTTTCCTTGCTTATTACAAACTAGGGTCTTGCAGAAAGTAAAGTGGCTGGGCACCATTGACAATAACCTGAATTCTAAACCTATTAGATATGTAAGTGGTTTTGAATTAGATACTCTTTGTCTTCAAATCTTCAAGCTTATTCTCCTTCGAGCTCTTTTCTTTCAGGTTCCTTGGATTCTTCGTAGTAGGCTACTCAAATGAATAAGAGGGCACTTCCTTTGAGGGGAAGGCCACTCTTTCCTCTTTGGGTAGAGAAGAAGTGATCCAAATTTGGATCTCCAAATAGAAAAGGGGCTACTCCCTTAAGGGGTATCCTTTTATCTTTGGAGTCTAAGATTTGGACCTATGTATCTCAATTCAAAACTCCACTTTCATAACATCTAACACTTACACAAATTACATTTGTATAAAAATAAAAAATAAAAAAAAATTCTATACTCTCCTACAGGGTTATCCTAAACAGTTAATAAATCAAAATATATTCCCAAACAGTTATATATGTGCAAAAAAATAAATAAACACACTAGCCACACTCTTTTTTATTTGGGGGCTTTAGCAGCTAAAGCACATGTGCAAGCATTTTTATAATTGAATTTTTATTTATTTAGCCCCCTTTTTATTACCCTGCATGAGCGTGGCCACCTCTAGAAAATTATGTAAACATCCAGATCATTCCTATCATAAGGGTAATCTAATTACCAAACACATCAATCAACCACAGAGTGCAGTAAAAAAGTAAGCAGACACAACAAGGCAATTTCATCCACAATATGCAGTAAAATCACAAAAAAAAATATGGCACACAGCAGTAAAGTAAACATCGACCTAACCTAGATCTAGAGTTGGAGTTGTCCTAGCAAACCATCTAGAGTGTGTGAGAAAGGTAGTGTGGCTGGGTAGATCCTAAGTTAGGTGATTAGCTAGAGTTGTCTAATATTTGGGTTTGTTAAGGCTCAAAGTAAGATTTAAGTTAGAGTTTAAATATTGATATCTTTAAGAATTTATTTAAATATATTTTAAGGGTTAATTGATCACTACCTTTGTTTCACACCGAGGCCGTGAAGTTTATTTCACCTTCATTGGGGCTAAGCTAATAGTCTCGTAGGCCTGGGTTACGAGTAGTAATCAGGGTTGATTAAGTTAATTTAAGTTGGTTAAAATTAAGAGGAGTGGATTAATAATAAGGAGAGTTGATTACAGATTGTAGAAGATTGGTTGAAATTTTTATTAACCAACTTAGAAAATTTTGGAGTTTTAAAAAAATTAATGGGTTTTTAAAAGATTATCTATATACGTTAACTAAAGGGTCAAAATTTGACTTTTAGAATTAGAATAAATCTTATAAGATTCATATTTTTAATAAATACTAGACCTTATTATGAGTTATTAGACAGGTAGCATGCTCAATTTGAAGTTTTCTATGAAAAGTTATGAGTTTTTGAAGTTTTAACCCAATTTTAACCTAAGGTTGACCAAAATATTGACATTTTGACTTTGACCAGATTTTGGGGGTTTGACATTTTTAAAAAATATATATTTTAATTAAAGTCATTAGCCACTGAGTTTGATTGATTTGGAATTTTTTACAATTAGTTATGAATTTTGGAAATTTGAGTATTTATTAGAATTATTTAATTATTTCAATTAATGGCCCTTTTAATAATTTGAACCCAAAGGAGCCCTAAACTTATTGAAATCAACTCCAAAGATAAAAAATGATCTAAAGAGAGATTAACAAGTGTTTAAAAATTTTTTGGAATTTTTAATTAATTAAAATTGATTAAACACTGATTTTAACTAAAATTAAATTAAAGTAGATTTTAATGTCAAATTAAAGGGATTTCAATTTTCACTGATTAAGAGTTAAAATTTGGTTGGTTAGAGGTATTATGAGTATTTTTTTGGAATTAATCTAAATTTATGATGATTTATTGAATTTTCTAAGTCATTAAAAGGGCTAAAATTTGACATGCTTAATTTTTAATCTAATGATCTCCAAATTAAGTAAAATTTAAACCTAAGGTACCTGATGTTACTAAGTTTACTATGTTCAAGTTTCACCCTTATTGGGTGTGTGTACAATCCCCTATGAATTTCCTAAGTTTTTTAGATATTTCCTTAATTATTTTTCCTAGATGTCTCTACTATTTAAACTGGCTTGAAATTTGGTATGCCTAACCCTGACAAACATGCAATCATACCACAAAAATATCACAGCTGAATACTAAAACCCTAAGAAGTTATGAATTTTCAAAGTTTTGGGACCAAAATGGATCCTTTGCCTTGAAAATTCACATCATAGAAAACTAGAGAGGAGAAAATCCTATATAAATTACATAATATGCCTAAGCTGCTCATAAATGTTCCACCAAAATTTGGGCTTCATTTGACCTATGGATTGCAAGTAAGTTGAGAAAAACTGAAACTAAACAAATTCAATTTACTCATAATCCATTACTCAAAATAAGTTAAATTTAATTTTAATAAATACTAAAACTAAATATTTAATTAACAAGCCTAAAAATGTCCAATTTGGTGGAAAATTGAATTTTCTATGAATTTTGGAAGATTTGGGACATTTAAAACATTTTTTATTCAATTCTGGGTCAAATCAACCTTTGGCCAATCATTGGCTGCGGCGACGTAGTGGCCCGGCATGGTGCCACGTGTTAGGTCCTGAATGGACCACTTAGCCACGTCGGATCACAAAGAGGAGCGATCGACGGCTCTGGTTGAACTAGAGTTAAAAGATTTTAAATGCCCATATCTTTCAAAATACTTGACAAAATTATACAAAATTTGAGTTGTAGCTAGAGGGCAACATGATCTAATATTGCCTGGAGTTTGGAGGCTCCATGCATTATATATTTGCTACAGTTTCAAATTTAATTTTAAATTAAAAATGAAGATATTTTATAATCTATCTAGTGGAATTTTGTGATCTTATTCTTGTTGGAAAGCTGCAGCGATCCTCTACAACTTTGATGAAGACACCAAGAGCTGGATCTAGCTGGATCGAGATTTACATTAAAAAATCTTCTTTTTCTCTCTAGAATGCTCCCTCCTCACTAAACTAGTGATTTGAGGCTTGAAAATTGTGGGGGAAGGCTTGAGAAGGCCTTGGGGAGTGCTGAAATGTGTGGGAGGTGCTATTGGAAGGTTGGAGGCTTATAGAGTTTTGGAACTTAGGTGAAAATGAGCATGTTATTGGATTAGGGCAAGTTCTCCCACCTTAAGCCCTTATTTTTTATTTGGATGGCTAGGATTCAATTAAGAAGGACTTAGATGGGTGACATGTGTCCCAAGAGTAGCTTAAAACTAGGGGAAAGGGTTGCAGTTCAGAGTGACCTCTCTTGGTCAATGGGAAAGGGGACCACACCTTTTCCCCTATTTGGCTAAACCCAAGTCAAGACTTGTTTAAGGGGCTGGTTTAAGCTCTATTAAGGGAGGGAAAATGTCACATCACAACATGTTTGAATAGCTTTTGGAATGCAGATTGGATTGCCAAGGTGGCATGGCCATCTTAGCTCAAATGAGAGCTTGCTTGACCATTTGACTGGTCAAACCAGTTAATGGGAATGAGGTGGCAACCAAGGGAGTGCATTTGGGTGGTAGCATGTATGGCCAAGAGTTTGAGTTCAAGGATTTGAAGTTTTGAGCAAATACATGAAGTTGGAGAGGGTTTTGACTTCTCCAAATGAGTTGACCATGTCAACCCAAGATGAGGATTGACTTGAAAGTCTTTGGACAAGTGAAGGGTGTCTAATGAAATAATTTTGAATGGTTGGTTTGATTTAAATGGGTTGAATGATTGAATTTGACAAGTTTGTAGGTTAAGGGTTGATTTGGTCAACCATGGTTGACTTGGTCAACCTGGTCAAACTATGAGTCAAATTTGGTAGGTCAATGAAAGTTCAATGAGTGTTTTGAGATCAATGAAAGTGATCCCATGCATTTGGTAGGTCATTTAGGTTGAAAATGGATGTTTAAATCTATTAAGGGTATTTTGGTCAACCATTGTTGACTTGGTTAACCATGGTTGACTTGGTCAACCAGGTCAAACCAAAGAGTAATTTTGGGTTCAATGTGTTCCTAAAGTCATTTAGGATCCATTGAAATGAAATTTGGAGTTTAATATGGGTTGGAAATGTTGAAACTTGTGGAAAAGACCAAAAATATCCTTAGAGGGTATTTTGGTCATTTTGATCCCTAATCAAACCTGGGTAAAATTGGGTATGGGAAAGTGTTTATTGCTGTTCAATATGTTATGGGGGAAGCTATGGACATGATCAAGTGGTTTGGGGAAGGTCCCAAGGTCAAATTCCACTGGGTGACAAGTCAAGTGGCATAGGTCGTAAATATATAAATGTTTTACAACCTTTGGAACTGAGTTTAGTTTATAGGCTTAGAAACATCAGACTAAGCTCAAACTTGGAGGGTTAACCCCAGAGACATGTCTTATCAACCTATAATTGATAGACTCTAAATTGGGGGTCAGTTAACTGGGTTTTGAAGTATCTGAAGAAGCACTGGATAAGGCTTTCAGGACCTTAGCCCTTGGCATTGGATTTTGGTCTGGGTGCATAAGATCTAGATTGATCCTAGAGTCTTTAAACTAGAAGGATCCTATGATCTAGGAAGTCCTAGGCTCTAGAGTTTAGAAAAAGGTCAAAGTGACCTCATCCAAAAATGAGGTCAACAGTTAGTTATGCAGATTTGTTTAAAGAATGACTAAAGCAAACAAGTTGCTATCATTATATTTTAATTTTTTTCACAATTTTTTTTGGCGACTCCATTAAGGATTGACTCTTCTCTTTATCTTTACTAAGGATTAGAAATTTTAACATACAAAGATATCTAATTAAAAAAAATGAGTTTGGAAGATCTTCATCCAAAAATTTCCAATTTTTAATCCAAAATCAAACCTTTAAACCTCAATAAAAAATTATAATCTTTTCAAATAAATCTATATTCCATTACTTATACTGCCTCCCCAGACTCACTTCTTTCAGACTGGGCCTTGATTTAAATCTTTTCAAATGAAAATCCAAAATTTTTTTTTAATGAAGGGATCCATAAATTTTATATATGAAAATTTTTCAAAATTAAAAAAAAAATGAGGAAGGTTTGAAAAAATTCAAGGAAAGTTTTTGAACAAAAAAAAAAATTGGGAGAGTTGTTGGTTTGTTTTTCATAATGGAAATTTTAGCTCTGTTCTCTTTAAAATATAAAGATAACTGTATTTTACTCCTCTAAATATTAAAAAAAATAAAATTAATGATCAACATTGCTAATGAAAGATTACCTTCCCTCCTTCCCACGACTTGTGTGGGTTGATTACATGTTTTCTATACCCTTACACAATGTGAAATAAAATAAGATTTTGAATTAAAAATCTTTTCTATATCCTTGCAAATTTATATCTTATAAGCATCCTTAACATGCTTGCAATCTATAATACAATTCTCTAAGTCAAGTTATTCAATCATATTACAAGGTCGAGTTTGCTTGTAGATTTTTCTTCATTATATAAGATAATGAGTTTTCTTCTCTTATGGTTGGAATATAATCTTACAACTGCGAATATATTCTCTTAAAGATTTTATAAAGGATGCTAACTACAAAAATAAAAGATGTACAAAAGTGCATCAAAAATAAAATATGAACAAAGCATGTCAAAAAATTAAAAAAAAATGCAAAGTGTTCCAAAATAAAAAAATATAAAGAGTGTTAAATTAAAAAAAATGCACAAAATGTGCTAAAATTGAATAAGTAAGTAGCTTCCCTTTCTTTTAAATCTTTAAATCTCATAAAACTCGTCATCTTTAACGCTTTAATACTTGATTATGAAAATTTTGATCATATATTCATTATCATACAATGATATTCTATTAAATATTAAAACATATGTCATGCAAGAATATTGAAAAGATTCAATTGCATTATCTAATTTAATTCTTATTGAATTAGATTTTAATTTTAAAATATACATACAAGGGATAGAGCCTCAATTTAACTTCTACGGAGCTTGATTTGGGTCAACAAAATTTAAATTCTTAGATCTTTTTTGTTAAGATGAAGTCAATGTACATCTCACTTGGCTTTTGAATTTGTTCTCAACTATCATTTTATCTGTGTCCAAATGATTAAGAGGTAAATCTTCCATTAAAATAAATAAAACTTCCACTCTATGACAAGAAATAAATAAATAAATAAAATATAAATAAATGAAACTTGTCTTAATTTAGTGGTGAGTATTTAAACATCTCCTAATTTCTACACTATTGAGTATGATTAAATATTCCTTTTATTATTTTAAAAATTTATCCATCAAAGTTTTTGGACATGGCACTTAATTAAAATTTATTGTTAAGGAATGGTGTAAATCCCCTTGTGGCGTCCTTTATTGGATCCTGATTATATAATTGATTCAAATTTGCTCACTTGGAAGCTCCTTTCCTATTTAAATATCCAATCTATATTTAGTCATTTGAGAGTCACCTCCCATTTAAGTATTCAAATAAATTTGCACATATGAGTTTGCTTGCTCATATAAATTTCTAAAATTAGCTTGTTTGGGAATTGGTCTCCCATTCAAGTCCACATTTATTTAGCTGAGAATTGATCTCTCAATCAAAAATTTTCATCTTTTATTTGAGATTTGATCTTCAGTTTAAAGTCTAAATATATCTATTTGAGAATTAATCTCTCAGTCAAATATTTCATCTCTGGTTTGGGAATTGATTTCTTACTCAAAGTCTAAATATATCTACCAGAGAATTAATCTCTCAGGCAGATCCTACATCCATTATTTGGTAATCAATCTCCCATTCAAAATATAAATTTATCTTTTTGAGAATAGATCTGTCAATTATATTCTACATCCTTTATTTAGTATTGATCTCCCATTCAAAGTTTAAATTTTTATATCTAAGAATTGATCTCTCATTCAAATCCTGCATCCTTTGTTTGGGAATCCATCTCCAATTCAAAGTCTAAAATCATCCCAAGAATTGATTTCTAAATCAGATCTTGCATCCTTTATTTCAGAATCAATCTCCCATTTAAATTCTAAATATATCCTTTTAAGAATCAAACTCTAAGTTAGATCCATCATCCTTTATTTGGGAATTGATCTCCCATTTAGAGACTAAATCTATTTGTTTGATAATTGATCTCTTAGTCATACCTATATGTTGTGTTTGCGAATTGATCTCCCATTTAAAGTCTAAATTCATCAGTTAGAGAATTGATCTCTTATTCAGATCTTATATCCTTTGTTTGGGAATCAAACTCTCATTCAAAGTCTAAATTCATCTATCTGAGAATCAATTTCTCAGATAGATCTTGCATCCTTTGTTTGGGAAGCAATCTCTCATTCAAAGTCTAAATCTATATGTCTAAAAATTAATCCCTTAGTTCAATCATATATCCTTTATTAAGGTATTTACCTCTCTTCCAAAGTCTAAATTCATCTATCTAAGAATTAATATCTTAATCAAATCCTGCATCTTTTTTGGGGAATCAATCTCCCATTTAAAGTCTAAATTTATCTATCTAAGAATCAATCTCTCAGTCAGATCTTACATCCTTTGTTTGAGAATTGATCTCCCATTCAATTCTAAATTCATATGTTTGAGAATCGATCTCTTAGTTAGATATTGCATCCTTTATTTGGGAATCAGTCTCCTATTCAAAATATAAAGGTTGCAGAAGAATTCAAAAAGTCCTTAGTTTCTCACTAAGAAATCTAAATCACATCTAAAAAACTTATAATATATTTTTTAATGCTGAAATGAGGGAAATAGAGCACTAGTTCCATGATAATAGCTTAATTCATAAATTTTAAAATGGAGTTTAGCTAGTATAATGCAAGACATGGGTTACAGTTAAAGTGATATCTTATGGGTTTTCAAAAATAAAATTAATGACTCTTGAATAGTGTTATGGAATAAGGCCAGATTAGTAGCTAAGGGGCACAATAAGGTTGAAGGAATATATTTTGAGGAAAACTTTGCCCCTGTAGTAAGACTAGAATCCATTAGAGTGCTACTAACCATTATCTGCTTTAGATGACTTAAATTGTACCAAATGGAAGTTAAGAATGCCTTTTTAAATAGGGTGAATAAAAAAGATGTGTATGTTGAGCAACTCCTAGGTTTTAAAAATTCTCAATTTCATAATTATGTGCTCAAGTTAAAAAAGACATTATTTGGATTAAAGTAAGCACCTAGAGCCTGGTATGAAAGGCTAAGCATAATCATCCTAGATAGATCCTTTATGAAGGGAAGTGTATAAACCACCATATTCCTTATGAATTGTTTAAATTTATTTTGATGAAATATTATTTGGTTAGATCCACAAATAAAAAACCATGTGATGAATTCTCAAAGATAATGAGTGAAGAGTTTGAGAAGAGCATGATGGGAGAGCTTAATTATTTCCTAGGATTTAGTTTTAGGAAAAGGGATGATGGATCCTCCTTAACCAATAAAAATATATCAATGATATTCTTAAGAAATATGAGATGGATAATGCTAAGGCAATAAATACTCCCATGAGCTTTACTATTCAGTTATATAAAGATCCAAATGGAAAATCAGTTGATCAGAAAAAATATAGAGGGATAATTGGATCACTTCTTTAATTTACTATCAGTAAACCTGATATAAAATTTAGTGTATGTCTTTATGTTAGATTTTAGGCTAATCTAAAAGAATTTCATATGATTGTTGCTAACATGATCCTTAGATATCTATTAGGCACTCAAACCTATATATTTGGTATCTTAGATATTCCTCATCCTTTGAGATCATAGGATATTTAGACTCTAAATTTGTTTGATGTAGGAAAGATAGGAAAAGCATATCAGGAACCTTAATTTATAGGTTAATCATTAGTATCCTAATTTAATAGAAAATAAAATTTAGTTGCCTTATCTACCGCTAAGGTGGAATACAATGTCGTAGGAAGCTGTGTTGCTTAAGTCATATGGCTAAAGTAACAAATCTAGATCTTGGACTACTTATATGCACCATTCCTATCATGTGTAACAATACTAGTGTCATTTGTATTTTCAAAAATCCAATTCAACACTCTCGCACAAAGCATATAGATATTAAGCATCATTTTATACGAGATCATGTAGCCAAGGGGGACATAGAACTGCACCATATAGCTACTAGAGACCAATTGGCTGATATCTTCATCAAACCCCTTGTCTATAACACCTTTAGCACCTTCAGAACTAGATTAACTGCTATAAACATTCATGCTTGATTTAGGATGAATCTAAATACTTCTATCATTTAAAATTAACCATTCATTTTTGTGTTCCCTAAGTATATGTTATTTTAAATTTATGTGCTTATTTGTGTATGTTATTTTATTTTTCATTATTTTGTTGTTTAGTAGATGTTCCCTGATCATCACACATCCCTCACTATCTTAAACAAAAAATAAAAATAAAAAAACAAAATTTCTTCACTTCATATTATATGATTCTCTTCGTATTGTACGATATGCACATCACTGCACAAATCTCTACTCTAAGTTAAATTAACGATCTAGAGATGTTTAACTATTGATGATCATATGGTACAAATTCTCTTTCATACTATATGATACACGTGTCAAAAGCCATTGGATGAATTTAAGTTGCCTGGTATGATAATAATTCCACATCATACTGTATGAACACCTTTTTATATTATACGATCAATTTAGTCAAAAAAGTGTACAGACAACTCCTCGAGAAAAATGAAATCTCATAAGATTGTCCAATATATTGATCGTACTATATGATTTGACCATCTTTTTCTAACAAGTTGTCCATATAATTTAATTCCTTCTGATCATACTATATGATCTCAAATCGTACTATACGATAAGCTAAAAAATCTTTAAATTTGAGGGATTTTTATAGTTCATTTCACTCAAATCCTTGAATTCTTTTCTTTTCTCTACTCCTAGCCTCACAATGTTGCATAATCAATTGGCTGGAGGCAGTAAACGTGATCCCTTGAAGCAAGGAGGCTCTTCCTCTCATCGTCATGTTGAAGTTCTTTTTAAATCCACTGAAGATGAATCCATGTACCACAGATACAAACTTGCATCACCACCTCTAGAATGTTGAATCAACATGTATTGAACAATAAGGTGATAAGCCTTTTTGCCTCCACTAATCTTCAATTCCTTCTCACTCTTTCTTTCCCTTTCAATTCTGAGCTTCTCTATGAATTTCTTGAAAATCTAAGGGTTATTTTTGAACCCCCTCTCTTGCGATCACATGTCTATAGGAGACTCGTAGAGATCACTAAGGAGGACTTGGAGCATACCTCCATCTTTCCACAGAAGGAACATGACCCCAATCAATGGCCTTTAGGGGTATTTTGATTGGAGTGCGATCAATCTAACCAACCAAAATGTCACAATAAATTAACACCAACCTCTAGTCCACTCCTACATCAAAATATACATATTATCCAGCTTGTTCTTCAAACTTTAATCTAAGGCTGGATATTATGTCAATATCACTCCACTCATTTCCTTGGTAACCTACTTCAACATTTCTGATATTCAAATTGATGAAGCCTAAATGCTTATTTTTATATTCAGAACCTGACCCCCGTTTGACTTCCCTAAACTAGAAGAAAGTAAAATATTGCTCTTGGTCACATCATTGGATATGTCCTAGAAAAGAAATATGAGTTTACCTACCCTACACCTCCTGACAATGTTTTTAACACTAATGCTTCCTTCCATATTCTCTTCCATCACCATCGGGGCAAGAGTACGATGAGCCTGATTTTGATAAAAAAAGGGGGAGTTGATCCTGCAGCTGCACTTGTATAAGAACAAACACCAACACAAATGCCACCACATACACTAGCTTACACCTCTTACCCTAATAAGGAGATAATATAAAGGTTTGATCGACTAGAATCCCGCCTGGACTTACATATTCAGCAGCAACAACAATAAAATGAAGTGAATATGGTGTGGTTTGAAGAGCAAGTCTCCTCGATTCACAAATTTCTAACCACCACCACCTGATCAAGGGCCTTCTTATTTTTAGGCTTTATGTGTTGTACTTCATGTTTTTCAAGTTTTGTAGTTTTTTTCATATCTTATGTGTTCCTCTTTTTTATTGATATCAAAAGGGGTGGTAAGTGTTTGGTTATCTATATGTGTTTGTATATATGTATTTGATTGCCTGTATGTTTACATTTATTAATCAGTATTTATGCACATTCTATTTTTTCTTTTTATATATCTTATTATTTAAAATTTAAAAAGATGCAAAATAAAATAATTTTTTAAAATAATTCAATAAAAAATTTACCCCTATTTTTTAAAATCTATCACCTAGTGAGGGAGAGATCAGGAGAAAAGAATTTTAACTTGCCTTTCAACTAAAAATGATTGTCATCATAAAAAAGAGAGAGATTGTTGCAATTCAGGATCCTAGCTTGTGATTTTGATGATAACAAATATTATTTATTGAATTTTTAATTCTCTTAGAATATATATATATATTAGATATTATTTTTATCTGTAAGCACTAATATTTTAGGTATGTCATATACCGCTCAAGATTACTTAAGACTCAAGTTTGGGTTGAATAAGATGTCAATCAAAAGAGTTTAATTTTAAAGTTTAATTTTAACTTTCTTAGATTTTTAATTTCTTGAGTCTGGCCAAGTAAGGGTGTAGGCAAAATTGGCGACCATGCACACACACACACACATAAGGGGAGTGAGGAAAATTTGAGATGAATTTTTTTTTAACTAATCATGCTACATAGTTATAATTATACTATATAATATATTATCTAAAAAAGAGATCGAATAATTAATTGAATCATTAATTTTAATGAACTAATAGTATTATATGATAACGATCGTAATGTATGATTTATTTCGATTTATAAAATCTTAGCCACTAGATAAATTAATAATTTTTTTAAAATAAATTTTAAACTAATTATGTTGTATGATCATAATTGTGTTATATGATATTTAAAATCTTATTTAAACCTCCATGATTAATCAATTAATTCAAGGCTTAATAAATTTGGCTAATCATATTGTACAATCATGATCATATAGTATAATTAATAGAGATGAAATATGATCATCCCAGAGATTGTACATAATGAAATCTTAATTTTTGAACTAATCGTATGGTATGATATCTATATAGTACTACACAAACTATTGATAATACACTAACCATATTATACGATGTGAATCATAACCAATGATAGACAAAGTCGATTTCCAATTATCCCTATAATCGTCCCATAGGAATAAAGAAGAATTAAGTTAATTATACAGTATGAACTTAAGATCATATTGTACGATATATTTCCTAAAATTGAAAAGTTCATCTTAATGACTATTTTCATCATACTGGATGAGTCTTGCTTTTGAAGGAACTATGAGAGAGATTATTCTTAAGAGACTTTGGGCTTAAAGAGGAAGAAGAATGTGAGGTTGTGTGAGAGATAGGAGTGTGAGGGGTATTCACATAGTTGCTCCAAGAAAGCTTGTAACTAGCTTATTGATGTGGCCTTGGTGAGTTATGGAAGATTCTCTTAGGAGAGAAGCTTCAAAGTCAAGAGTCTGAGATTCTCTGCCTTTACTAGGAGGGGTGAAAAAGGATTGTGGTTCTCTGTCATTACCCCGAGGGTGATAAAAGATTCTGGGTTCTCTACCTTCACTAGGAAGGTGAAAAATATTAAATGTCCATTGTCGTCACTAGGAGGGTGACATAGCTTCCAGTTCTCTGCCACACCGGGTTTAATGGAAGTGATTCTTGTAAGGGTTTCACCAGCTTATTGTGGGGGAAAAAGGAGAGTCACTATAGTGTTAGGGCAATACTTGGAATGGACATAGGTCAAGGCTGACCGAACCACTATAAAATCTCGGGTGCACATTTCTTTTTCTTTTTTTTTTCTTTTTTTTACACTTTGAATTTACTGCACAAAATTCATCATTTATTATTAACTGCAATTAGGTTTATTTGTGATTTGCTAAAAGAAAAATTATCATATTTTATTTGATATATTGGTACCTCAAAATGAAAAATATTTTAAACTATGACTCACTTTTGCATGTGTTAAGTTAATTACCTAAATTTATTTTCAAACTTATTTTCTTACAAAAAATAAAAAAGGTATTACTATTATGTGTGTTTTGTGGATTGTACTTTATTTCTTATCAATTATTTATATTTTTTTATAGTATTGATTTATATTGGTGTTAGTCAGTATTTTTTTTTGGTGCTGTCAAAAAGGTGATAGAAAGTTTTTGAATGTATTGTTTTTTTCCTTTTAGTATAGTTTATTTTTGTTTCAAGCCTTTACATGTTTATTATGTTTTTTATTTCATGTTATTTAAAAAATGATAAATAAAATAAAAACATAATTAAAAAAAATTACAAGTTTTTCCCTAATATTTAAAGAGATCACAAAGTAAAGATGAGAGCTTACGTGGAAATTAGAATTAACTTATAATTTCAACCAATAATATTTATCATCATAAAAAAGAGAGAGATTGTTACAATCTGGGGGCCCAAATTTATATTTTGATGATTATAAATATTATTGGATGATTATATACTTTTTCTTGCATATTATTTTGGATATTTATTTTGTGCACTACTAACCTTTCATGTAATAACATAAATGAAGAATGACAAAATATTCAAGCTCAAGACTATGCTTTATTAGTGTGTGAGTTTTTGAATTATTTAAAATAGACATATTTAATTTTAAATTTGAACTATTCATATTGTACCAAGCATTTCTTACTATATAGTCTTTTAAATTTTAACATAATTTAGGTCAGTTAATAAAGAAATCAAATCATGTTTGAATTTATTATAGATCATATTGTATGATTATAGATCATACTGTATGAATAATCTAATTAGTCTTTGGATAAAATTCATTTTGTCTAGTACAATTATAAGATCGTACTATACAAAATTCCTAAGAACTTTATATATGATAATGGATTCATCCTGTATGATTTGATATTTGATTTGAACTAATCATAGTATATTATATTTCATTCATCTAGTACAATCAATTAAGAAATTAAATAATTCATCATATAATACTATAGTGGGATAGTTATACCAATAATATCATATGATCCCTTGATTATACTGTATGAACAAAGTTAGCAGAGTTAAAAAAAAAATAGGATTTTTGAAAGCCCTCTATTTAAGCTTTCTAAAAAGACTTTGTAAGAGTCTTTGATGGTCTCAAAGCGTGAGTCTTCTACAAGCAAGGTTTTAAAAAGGTCTTGAGAGAGAGAGAGAGAGAGATGATTTTATGTGAAAGGATTAAGATTCTTTTGGGTGCAAGGGAGTGTGAGAGTGAGTTTTCACATGGTTATTCCGGCTAACTTCCACCTTTATTCCTCAATGAGTCAAGATTTATCTTGAGGGAATCTCTGTAAAAAAGGCTACTCTACCACACTAGGGAAGTTGAATATGATTGGGCTACTATGATGCCCCACAATATAAATTAAAAGAATTATTCATTTATCTTTCAATAAATAACAACCAAAGCTATCTAATATCATGTATTAACAATAAATAATAAAATAAATTTTATAATTTAAAATATCGATGTACACATCTATATTCATTTCCAAATAATTATATATATTACTCAGGATCTATATAATCATATTATAATTATTCTTTCATGAGTATAAGAGAATAATTAGAACAAAAAGAAACATAACCTAAGGAACCTAACCAGCCTCACACTCCTGTTCTCCTACCATAACCTGAAATTATTTAACCACATATAATAAGTTTAAAAAGCCCAGCAGGTCACCAAAATATATAACTGAATTCAAAGTATAGGAAAGGAGTAATATATATGTTAACAGTGAAATCATAGAAGTTACATTCATAAGATTATTGAATATATACATAAAAATAAAATTCATGTGTAATGGTAGTAGAATATATAAATAGTAAAATACTAAGGTACTGAAGCCTGTAAAGTAGTAAACCAATATGAGTGTCAAATCTATAAAATAATCATTGTATTCATAATATAAATAATAATAAAAAGAAATCGGATAAAACATTAAATAAAAAATCAGTAAAGACTATCAAAATCAAATCAATGCAGAAAAATTATATAAGAATGTACTCATACTATTCAAGTATTCTATATCATGTACTCAATATATCACATGCTTAGTATCAATATAGTTAATCAATAGTATCAAATAGTATATAATAATAATCTAGTGGTAGAAGTAGTAGAATAATACAATAACAATAAATTCCTATAGTACTAATAAATCTGTATAATAATACAAAATAATACCTCAAGAAAATGTATTTCAGCAGTCACATTAAATAAGTAAAAAGACTTGGCTATCATTGTGTTTTTCAGTGTTAGTATCAGTATTAGTAAACTGTTGGCTCAGTAAATAGAGTCGTCACTCTTTGCCTATCAGCATAGCAATATTCTCCTTATAGCTCCCAATCAGTGTATCAAGTAAGTTAGTAGGGGATAACACTAAACCACATTATTTAAAAGAAAGCTCGGTGGCTCACCATCCTAGACAGGTTGATTAGTCTCCAACCAACGGATCAACTAGACTTTACTTGTTTGTTTTACACACGCACATTATTATCACAATACTATAACAGTAATAACGATCAGCTGTAACTCAAGCACATGTCCATATACATTTTTAATGCATTACAACAAATAATACATAATTGAGCTTAATTAAGATGATGCCAAAATAACATAATGGTAGACAACAAATAATCTTATTAGGCAAAAATGGACATTTTTAGAAAATTACCAAATTATCAGGATTATGTAAAATGATATTTTAAGACTTTTATTGTACTACACCACTACTTTTAGAGGTAAAAATACTTTTTTGAGCAAATAAAAATTGGTGTATTTTTAAAATCTGCTAGAAAAAAATCCCAAATAAATACTCATAATCATGATCTTTATAATATAAAAAAAAAATTATGCGGTGAAAGTTTTACAAATACAAAACTATTCATATTTTTTGGTAATGGAAACATAAATTTAAACAAAAAATGTTAAAAACACAAAATCTTTGAAATAAAAAATAGGGTAAAGGTTCCTTATAGTGACACAAGCAAATCTCCTAATAGCGATGACTGACAAAAATTGCTCTACGACCTTCAATCTTGCTTTCCATTTTCCTCCATTAATTTCTTCTCATTTTCTCTTAACATACTTCTGTTGCCAAAATGAACTAAGGGAAAAGCATTTAAAAGGATTTTAATTACTCTTAGTGACTTAGGATATTTATAATATAATAATAATACAAAATCTGCATAATTGAATTATTAGGATTTTTGGAATCCCACTATTTAAGCTTTCTTAATAGATTGTAGAAGTCTTTGGCAGTTTAAGGGTTGAGTCTTCTGTGAGAAAGCGTTGAAGAGGGCTTTGAGCAAAGGAGAGAGAGGGTAAAGTTGTGAGAGAGGGAGAAGATCCTTGTGGGTTCAGGAGAGTGTGAGAGGGAGTTTCACATAGTTGCTCCGACCAATTTATACCTGAGTTCCTCAATTTGTCAAGGTTGTCTAGAGGAATGCTTTGGGAAAAAGACCCCTTTGGTGTCAAAGGGCCGCTAGTTACTCTGTCGCTTTGCGAAGTTGAAAGTGATTTGAGGCAATCCACCTCACCAAGAGGGTGAAAGTGATTCAGACTACTCTATCTCACTAGGAGGGTGAAAGAGATTGGGAAACTCTGCCTCACCAGAAGGGTGAATGGGATTCGGCTACTCTGCCACACCAAGTTTGTGAAAGGGATTCGACTACTCCGTTACATTAGATTAGCGGAAGTTATTGTGTAAGAGCTTCTTCATCGTATCGTGAGAGATAAAAGAGAGTCACTAAAGGTTTAGTGCAATACCAAGAGAGGAGGACTCTAGGAAGTGGATATAGGTCAAGTTGATCGAACCACTATAAAAATCCATTTTATATTTTTATTTATTTTCCATGTTTACTTTTTGTAGATTAATTTTTTTATATATTTATTTTTTGTGATTAGTTTGAGTTTGGCTAACACTGTGATATGAAATCCATTATGGTTTATTGTTATTTTATGTGGTTGAAAAAGAAACAAAAATATCTTAAAAGTAAAAAGGAACAAAAATATTAGTTCATCTACAAAAGTCAAAACAAAAAAAAATGTTTGGTGTTATTTTGAGCATTAGTTTCACTTCCACATTTTAAATTTTAAAATTGGTCAAACGAGATTTTGAAAAAGGTTTTTATAACATAAATTCACCCTGATGTGTCATTCCACAGTTCAAGTAGTTTCACAACCATCCATTGAACTTTAATCTACCATGTAGGCAAAATATGCTTAGCTGCATAAATTTTAAAATTGGTTAAACGAGATTTTGAAAAAGGTTTTTATAACATAAATTCACCCCATTCTTGGCATGTCATTCCACAGTTCAAGTAGTTTCACAACCATCCATTGAACTTTAATCTACCATGTAGGCAAAATATGCTAATATGCACAATAGGTGGAGGTGGCCTATACCTTGCCTCCTCCACGACTAGTTGCAGACAAATACGACACTTATGGGGTCTAGCAGCATCTTCTGCCATATCTGAGTTTAGGATTAACCTATGAATAAACTAACATCAGGGAAGATGTGCTCATTAATCATAAACAAACATCAGGGAAGCAGAGCGTCTTCACACCCTTCTCCTTACAGTTCAAATAAGTTTTAACCATTAAAAAAATTAAAATAAATTTGTTAAAATTGAATGATAAAGTGTAATTGTATATGTAAGAACCGTGCAACTCATAAGCTTTCATGTTCGAAACCTTGATATTAGGCTTCCCCTCAATGCAAGAAATTATTTCTCGTGAGCGTAAGATCTATTATTTTTCAAATAACTAGGAGTACAAACTTGCTTATGAAGGTGGATGTACACTGCCTATGGCCACTCAGAAGTATGGGATTTGAACATGTCTTAATAGATGATATCTTCCATGCACCGCCAAATCACCAACTAGCAGAAGCGTGTGAATGCCAAAGGCATGGCCCTAAAAAAGTAGAACTATGAACACAACATGTTGTATATATCATCTGGGTTGAAGCGATTACCTGAAATTTAACATTATTCATATATAATGGACTAAACCAGTAGTGCGAATTGAAGATCCCGTTTGTTAGAATAACACATGCCTTCTAATAATTCATATGATATATCAACATTAACTTTTATGCCACTTGTCACTATGGAATCATCTACATTTAATTACACCCTCCAATATATATTGGAAAGAACCTCGCTTCAATTGTTAATATACCCCCAAAGACTAATAACAGTGAACCATAGAGTCCTGACATCCTTCTCCTTCTAAAAAAAGTCTTGATTGAAATAATTTTAATGCAACCTTAAATCAATTACTACAACATAAATTATGATGAAAACTAATTTATCATTGCATGCATTACAACTCCTATATTATTCATATGCAATAATTATTGTGGACTGGAACATTCACAGCAATAGAGAGATAAAGAGCTTAATATCTAAGCTTTGAACAAAGATCAAGCACACATACAAATAAAGAGAGAGCGGTGCATGAGTCAAAAGTGATAATAAGATTTTTACGTGGAAAATCCTTAAAAGGGTAAATAATCATAGGGCTTAGCCCAATTAAAATGATTTCACTAGTGTTTGTAGTCAATTTCAAATGGTGTCCTTCCATGGGGGGATGGAATTGGCTCAATGTATTATATAAAGCACATTGCATAGTTGGGTTGGATGAATAAAATGATAAGGGATCCATTAGCCTATTCATTTGGTTGGTGGGGCTGTGTTTGGAAATGGAGATCAAACGTACTATAGTTGTGGGTGACGATGGTCAGAGGGAGCATAGTTAGTGCATAATGGTTGTTGAAGGGATCGTAGTCGGTGGGAGATGATGGTCAGAGGGACCATCATCGGTGGGCGATGGTGGACATATAGATTGTAGTTGACAGGCAATGATGGTTTGAGGGATCATAATTAGCGGGAGATGGTCGTCAGAGGGAGGATCCTAGTCGGCAGGTGATGGAGGTTGGAATGAATGTAGTAGGCGGGCGATATAAATCAAAAGGGACTATATTTAGTGGGAGATGGGGCTTAGAGGGATAATGTTTAGCAGTTTGGTGGAGGACCAACAATAGTTGGTCACAGGAGGAGGTTTAGTGATAGTCGGCAGTCAACTGGAAGTCTCACAACGATCATCGACTAGGCAGTGGTCTGATAATGGTCGGGCAAAAATATAATGATAAGCAAAAACAGTATGGAAGTCCGGCACCAATCAGCGGCCTGACAGTTATTCGATGATGGTCGGGTGGAAGTCCAGCAACGGTCGATGGACCGATGGAAACAGCTATAGTCAGTGGTCGAGTGGTGGTCCGATGATGGTCGGGTGGAAGTCTAGCAGTGGTCGATTGTCGAATGGAAATGATTAGGTGATGATCGATAATTGGTGGAAGTCTTGCATCAATCGGTGGCCGGGCGGTGGTCCGATAATGGTCTGGTGGAAGTCTAGCGATGATCTACGACAACATGGAAGTGAGGTGGAAGTCAACAGCCGGGCGGATGGCTGGCAGCAATTAACAATTAGGCGGTGGTTCGATGATGGTTGAGTGGAAGTTTGGTAGCAATTGACTATAGGATAGAAGTTCGAACGCAATTAGCAGCCAAGGGGTAGTTCGATAACAGTCGATGGAGATTCGCCGATGGTGGTACTGGAGCTCTTAAAGCTTCATAGTACTCTCTAATCTATGGCCAAAGGCCCCCCTTCATTTAGAGAGTGGGGCCTATTTATAAATTTTGTAGAGCGGCATGCCCTATAAATATGGAGAAGACACGAGGTATATTTGGAGTACTCCATTGGAAGACTCATATTGATCCCCCAATCATATACCATTTTTTCAAGTATTTAAGTGCCTTAATGAAGTCAAAATTAAGCGATCTATGGCTAACTGAATTTGTCTCATCGAATCGCTCGATTTGACTATAAGCATGTTATACTAAGTTATCATTTCGTCATCTAATTTAGGCTTTGAACTTTTCAAACAAGCTTCAGACAGCTACTTTGGACCTTATTGGGCTCGGATTAGATCGATTTTTGGTGTCATTGGGTTTGCCTATTTGAGACGTTTAGTTTGTTTATAAGTTTGCTAAAATTGGAGTTCATATGGTATTGCATTTAATTTTGGAAGTTTCCAACTTAAATATGCATCGATACTCATGCTCAATCAAAGCAATTTTTTATGATGTATCAGTTGCCCCCTATATTTTGGATGCTGAATCTTATAGAATGTAAAAATATATATGTGATTTTAGTATTCTACAAAGTCATAGCGTTAATCGGAGCAAAAAGCATGACAAAAATGTTTACTCCAAAACTTTTTAAATAGCTCAAAATTTATCATAGAGGCTCTTTTAAGTTTCAAAAGTATCAAAATTGAATCTGAAACATCAAAAAATGATTCTGACGACCTAAAAAATGTTCAAATCACACACACACACATATATATCTTAAGAAGGCTACAGTTAGTGGAGGAACCAAAAAAAAAAATTTCAGTAGGGGCCTAACTTTTTTTTTGTAAATTCTCTCAACTTTTTCATCCGGACTTATAAAGTTTTATAGCAAAAAAAAAAACTAATAATAATAATGATTAGTTTGTCAATTTTTATAAATCATTTGTAAATCAGATAAATAATAATTAAAGTTATTTTTTAGACTTTTTTGAAATTATATATTTATTTTCAAAATTCTATTAAATTATTTATTCATAAAATATATGATATTAAAAATTAGACTCATTTGATTTTAAAATTAACATAGTAAAAGTGAAAGAATCTTAGAGTTACAACTAAATTATATATATGTATGAAATGCCATGGATATTGCTTGATTCACAGTCGAGCTATTGATTGGATTGTTAAATAGATAGGTAGTATTCAACATAGCATGCTTTATTCATCAACGGTACAAAATTTTTCATGCAAGCCACGCATTTCCTATTATTGCCTTCCTATATCTTCAAAATGTTTTTTGTTTAGTTGAGTGTTACATACCCCCGCTGGGCCCTCCTTAAATTCGTTATTGGCAATAGTAGCCGCCTCAATTGGCTGAATTTTCTTTTAATTAATTTAATTAATTAAACCCTAAATAGTAAAATACTATTTTTTGTTCCAAAATAATTCTAAAAAATCCCAAAAAATTTAGAAGTTTTTTTTTAAGGACAATTAAAGTCCTGCATATTTATCTTTTTTCAAATACAATTTCTTTTAATTTATTTACTATTTTATTTTTTTAAAAATAGTAATTATTTATTTTTTGGGCATTAACAATTAAAAAATTTTCCCTCCAAACATCTTTTAAAAAACTATAAATACCCCCCTTAGGGGCTAGGGAGAAGGCACCAATTCTCATAGCGGGTCCAAAAAATTCTCCTCTGAATTAATGAGAAATCGGACTAGTAAAAATTTAAAAGTTTTTGAAGTGGAGATCAAGACTTGGTACTCTTACGCATGCTCCAATTCACTCATAATGGGGAAAATACTATCCAAAAAAAAGTTTAAATACTGATAGCGACAATCAAGGCATTGTACTCTTGCACAAGCTCCAAATCACTCCTATTGGGGGAAAAACTATATGGCAAGAGTTTAAATACGAGCAATAGAGATAACTGCTTGATATTCTTATGTATGCTCCAATTCACTCCCGATGGGGGAAAAACTATTTGGCAAGAGTTTAAATCTAGCAGCGGCAATCAAAGCTCGGTACTCTTATACAGCACCTAGTTCACTCCTGTAGAGGGAAAACTGTGGCAATAGTGTAAATACTGACAATGGTCATCAAAGTTTGGTACTCTTGCACATGCTCTAGTTTCCTCACATTGGGGAAAAGACTATCTATCAAGAGTTTAAATATCGACAATGAACATCAGGCGAATGGCTGATGATGGTGGTGGCTAAGTTGCATTCTATTGAAGATAGGCATCAATACGTACATGAGAGGACTGTGAACATCCTGATAAATGTGGTTAGGTGGTGCATCGATGGAGGTAATCTAGTGGCATACTAATAATGCCAAATGAGCAAAAGGCCTATCAGGGCTCTAATCTTTTTATGATTGATCGTCAGAGGACTGCTCGATGATATTAACCTATATAGAAAATGTTGAGGGAGATCCATAAAGGATGGTTGGCCTATTCAAGGTTGTTTGCAAAAATATTTCCTGATAGTACTAACCTGTGTGAAAGAGATCGAGAAAATTCATCAAGGATGTTTGACATATCCGAGATTGTTTATCAGAGCATTGCTTGATGACATTAACTTATATGTAAGAGGTCGAATCAAATCCGCTTGTAATAGATTATACCTTGATTCAGAGGGGGTAAATTTCATGTGTACCCTGAATCTAAAGTGAAGAACCGTCTATCTTTAAGCCATTACTACCTTTTTGAGGTCGAGATTATAACCTTACCCAAGGTGTACAATAAAAGTTCATGAAGATTGTTAAACCTAAAAAACTAGTACGAGGCTAACCATGAGGGGGGGGGGGAGAATTGGTTATTTAAAAAAAATTAAAAAAAAAACCTTTTTGTAGCCTTTTTAATATTTGAAAAATAAACACCTTAATACCTTAATACGTACACAAATTAATTTCACAATAACAAAAAAAATAGAGTTTTTCAATCATTTTGTAAATCATGGAAAAATAAAAGTGATGAATAATAAGAACCAAACACATAAAAATTTATAGTGGTTCGATCCAACTTGACTTATATCCATTCTCTAGAAACCTCCTTTCCAAGTATTGCACTAAACTTAGCGTCTCTCCTTTTTCCCCCATCGAAAGGCAAAGAAGCCCTTACAAAATCTTTTTCACTAACCCTATGAAGGCAGAGAACCTAAAATCTTTTTTTACCCTCTTGGTGAAGGCAGAGAACCTAAAATCTTTTTTCACCCTCTTGATGAAGGTAGAGAACCTGGAATTCTTTTTCTCCCTCCTAGAGATGGTAGAGAATCAAGAATCATTTTTCTCCCTCCTGGAGAAGGTAGAGAACCTGAGATAAGTGCTATGGAAAGTCTTCTCGGAGCCACCAAAGGATCAAGGCAAAAGCTTCAAGAAGATTGGGAAGAACCTTGATTAGAGTAATCTTATGAATTCCTCACAACTCTCTCACAAATAACTCTCCCTTTCTTCTTTCCCAAAGCACTCCTAAACTTCATCACTATGCTCCCTCTTAAGACACTTAGCAGCAAAAGTTTTTTGAAATAAGACTATGTGAAAGCTTAAATAGAGAGCCTCTCAAAAAGTCCTAAATTTCAATCTGCCGACTATAATTGTCTAGTGCGATCCATGATCGTCCTATATGATTAGTTCAAAGTACTCTTATTAGTATTATATGAGAAGATAGACCATAAACGATCAGTTCAAAGAGATGAACTGGTTGTCTAGAAAGATTGAGAACATCACCCAGTACGATTAGAACAAAAATTCTTTTTATACTATACGAAATGTATTGCCCGATACAAACAGTTCATGAGATGTACTGATCTCCAGTATGATAGGTGAAGATTTAATTATTGTCCCATGTAGAGCTCGATTTGTGCAATACAAAACTAGGACTTCTTCTTGTACAATTAATTGAAAAACTATGGCATTTGGTCTTAGATGATATACGAAAATTTAATTATTGTCCCATGCATCGCTTGGGTTGTACAGTATGATCATCACAAATCATTTTACATGATTTGATTTAACAAATTAATCATAATTTATCCCTTAATCATATAATCAATTTAGGCATGAATGTCATATATCGTACAATATGATGCATATCGTACAATACGATTAGACACAGATTTTGAATATTAAAATATTATTTAAATTGTGATTGACAACTATTTTGATAATCATAATTGATCAGGTTGTACGATAAGGATCATAAAATATGATAAGTTAATAGGGTTTTTTGGTTATTTAATTGTCCAATATGATATAAATCATTATGTACGATTAGTCCAGAAAACTTAACTTTTTCCTAACTCACTAACTCACCCCCTTGAGTGTGTGTGTAAGGTTACTCATCTTTAGGGACTACCGTAATACATAATTGACTCAAGAAAGATAAAAAATTACTTAAAGATTGAAAATACAAATTTTGATCCTAGTCTACCTAATCTTGAGCTAATGAAAGTTGCAAATGAATAGTGGAACTGAAATGTTAGTGAGCAGGGTAAAAAAAATGCAATAACTTTAATTAGCAAGATGAGAAATCTAATAATATTTGTTATCATCAAAATCATAAAACTTGAATCCAAATTTACAACATAAAAGTCTAGCAGAGGACTGTATAGAGTTTATGATTAATTTGAAGCATGAAAAGCTTTATGATTAATTATTGCTAGTAAGATTATTTTTGGACAAGTAAAATATTTGATGGAAATCCTTAATTTCAACTAAGGTTACCCCCCAATTTAATTCTACTTTACATAAAATTATTATAACGATGACTGATGGTTGAAATGTAATAGAACAATGTTTGCTCACTGTTGCGATGAAGCTACCCTTAATATTGAAGGGCTTCTTTTGGGCCTAATAATATGACATGGTAAAGGGACTACCTTGGTTCAATTATGCATAGGATGTTGACATGAATGACTTTTGAGATTGGGGCAAAAATTACCCACTAGAAAGAAATCATTTCCCACAGACGACGCCAAATTATTGCTAACAAGAACATTCATTGCGGTAGAAGGATAAAGAGCTTAATGGCTTAGCCTTGAATGAAGATACAATATACATACAAACAAAGAGAGAGCAGTGTGTGAGTCATTAGAGACAACAAGACTTTTATATAAAAAATTCTTAAAAGTGGAAAAACCATAGGGCCTGTCGCAGTAAAAATGATTTCACTAGTGTTTGTAGTTGATTACAGATGTTGCCCTTTTAGGGGAAGGAATTATCTCAATGTATCATATAGAGCACATTACATATTTGGGTTGGAAGAATACAATGATAAGGGAACTTTTGGACTGTTCATTTGGTTGATGGGGCTATATTTTGGTAATAGAGATCATAAGTACTATAGTCATTGGCGACAGTGGTCGGAGAGATCATCATCAATGAGTAATAGTGCTCAGAGGGACTATAGTCGGCAGGAGATGGTGGTTACAGGGAGCATAGTTGGAGATTAATAGTGGTTAGAGGGGCTGTGATTGACATGCAAGGCTAGTTAGAGGACCATAATTTGTGGGCGACGATTGTTAGAGGGATTGTCCTATTCGGTGGGTGATGGAGGTCAGATTGACTGTAATTAGCGAGCGATGGAGGTTAAAGAGACCGTAGTCGATGGGAGACGGTGCTTGGAGAGACCGTAATTGGCATCCTAGCAGAGGACCAATAATAGTTGGCTATAGGAGGTGGCCCAGTGGCAGTCAGTGGTCTGGTGGAAGTTTGATGATGGTCAATGACTGGGCAGTGAACCGATGATAGTCAGACGGAAGTCTGATGGCAATCGATAAATGTTTGGAAGTCTAGCATCAATCGACGGCCAGGTAGTTATCTGAAGATAGTCGAGTGGAAGTCCAACAATTATCGATGGCCTTCTGGAAGTTTGATATTTTTCAGTGGCTAGGCAGATGTCTAATGATGGTATGGTGGAAGTACAACAACGGCCAATGGCTAGGTCAAATTCGATGATAGTTAGCAGCCAGGCGGTGGTCCGATAATGGTTGAGAGGATTTCTATAGGCATCCAATGATCGAATAGAGGTCGGGCAGTGATCAACTATCAAGTGGAAGTTCTGCGACTATTAATGGCTGGGCAGTGGTATGATGATGATTTGGTAAAAGTCTGGTGCCAGGCGGTAGTCAACAATCGGGTGGATGTCTGACGGTTGTTGGGTTGTGTTTCGATGATGGTCGTGTGGAAGTTTGGTGGTGATCGATGGCTGAGTGGAAGCTCGACGAAAATAGGTGGCCGAGGGGGTGGTTCAATGATAATCGATGGAGGTTCATCGGCGGTGCTGCTTGAAAAGATCGTATAGGTTGTTAGACCTAACGTAATTGTCCCAAGGCTAACCAAAAGGAGGGGGTGAATTGGTAATTTAAAATCTTCTTAAAATTTTAAGAAAATAGTTTAATAATTTTAGTACAATTTGATTTTTTTCAAAATAAAATTTTCAACCACTAAAATAAAATTGCTAAAAATAAAAATACTGAAAAATAAAAAGAACACAAAGATTTATAATGATTCGGTCCAACTAGATCTATGTCCACTCCCTAAAGACTCCCTCTTAAAATATTGCACTATTATCAAAGTTACTTTTCTTTTTCTCCTACAACAAGGCAGAGAAGCCTTTATAATTACTCTCTCTTCCAGCAATCCCCTGTGTGGCAGAGTATCGTCATCCTTTCACACTCTCCAAATATCGGTAGAGAACCATTATCCTTTCATACTCTCTAAGTGTCGACAGAGAATTGATGTCCTTTCACACTCTCCAAGTATCAGAAGAGAACTGGCTTCCTTTCACACTCTCCAAGTGTTGGCAGAGAATCAGTGTCCTTTTACACTCTCCAAGTGTCGGTAGAGAATTGGCGTGCTTTAACACTATCTTGGTGTCAATATAAAACAAGACCTCCAAAGATCTTCCCTCAAGCATCTTCAAAGAAGTAAGGAAGAGATTTGCAAATAACAAAAAGAGATTCTCACATTTGAGTAACCTTGTGAACCCTTCACACTCTTAAATTGGCAAGAACTCTCTCACAAACACTCTCCCAAATCACTCTCACACTTTTTCTCTCTTGAAAAATGAAGAAGGTTTCGTCCAAAATTAGTTTTAAGGACCTTATATATGAAAGACATAAAACACCACATAGAAAATTGAAAATTTTAATTTTGAGAGTCCACGATCATATAATATGATTGATAGTTATCCCGGACAAATAGTTCAAAATTTGCTCATACGATCTAGCACAAAATATTTTTGTACAAGCATATTGTACATCATGATAACTATTATAAAAAAATTCCTATTCGTTTGGATGAAAATATGCCCCCTAATTTTATACTCTAGACATCATCTGTATGAACTCCAGATCGTCCCGGATGAATAATTCAAAAAATTTACCTGTTTATATGGATGAAAAAATTTGCATCATTTTTGTACTCTAAACAAATTAAGTAAAATGATTGTTACAAAAAAGACAAAATAAAAATTAGTTAACTTCAAATTCAATATATACTATAATTGTTAATTAGATTAATTTGGATTAAAGACTAAATGATAGTGGAAAGAACATAATAAAAAAATAATTTCAATTGGCGATATTGACCATCTTTTCAAATATTTATGACACACTTTATGCAACTTTTTTATTTAAGCTAATTTGTACCTCTTTTTACTTTGCCAACCATTGCACATTCTTTCGATTTTTGTACACATTGTGCATTTTCTTTTGATTTACTTTTTAGGTTTTTCCAAGATCAGTAATTTAAATTCAAATTTTACTAATAGCAAAAATAAGCATATTGAAAAAGAAATAAAAAATAATAAGACATCAATATTGTAATAATGATATTCTAGTTATGTTTGCCTAAATGAACATGAAATTAATTTCTTTATCTAAATCTAGTTATAATCAAATTTAAATTTTTGAAAATTTATATTTCATAATGAAATTAATTTATAAAGTAAAATAATTTATAGCATTTTTTATCAATTTCAAAAGGTTTTTCGTATTAGGCATACTAACATTTCAAAAGGTAAGAAACAAACAAAAGTCTCCAAAACATGACAATTTTCTTTGATATCAAGAGAATCAAATGCATTCAGTTCATGGATATCAACTCTAACAAAACATAACATCATCATAGAAAAATTTAACAACAAACAACAAACATAACTTACATGAAAGAAAAATAACATAACATCACTCTCAAAAGGCTGGGTAGAAACAAAAATAATGAAGTACATCTAAAACTTGGAGGGGCCCTGATATAGAGGAGGAGGCTGGTTGAACACTAAAAAATAGTTATTCATCATAGCTACATTTGTATTTACCATATCAAACCGACCACAAATCCAACCCATGTCCTCCTAGTATCTCGCATTTTGCTGATTTAAACGAGTCTCAATTTGATCAAAATATTGATCAAAGTAAGTCTCCAAACAATCAAATCACTGGACCATTTCCTGAAAATAGTTTTGGTCGAGTCCTTATGCAGGTGCTGGAGCTCCCCCTTCTTCTTTAGAATTATCACAAAAACTCTAATCTCTCCCAAACAAAGATAAAAAAGAAGCATCATTAAAGTAGATTGGTAGTTCAATGGGAGGATAAGGATGAATGATATTGTACTTCTTATATAGGATTTAAGCATCAAGATATCCTAAAGCCACATTCTTTTTCCTCTTATGGTGTGGAAGTCTAATTTCAGAAAGGTTGTACAGGTAGTTCATAATAAGTTGGGCTTCATCAAAGAGCTTTTCAATCATAATAAGAAAGTGCTAGATGATTAGGGCATTTTGGTTTAAGGTATAGACTCGGGCTAAATGATTGACTTGGGAAACACTTCTAAGAACTTTATTAATTTCAAACCAGTCAAAGTCAGCTCTAGAGGTTAATGTGTAGGCTCGAATCCCCTGGGTTCTCAAATGTATATAGTTGATTAAATCTTCCTTAGTTATTTATACATGATGTCTTTATACATAGGAATTTATCCTAGAGTGGTCTTCATTGACTCTCATGTTGGCTAAGAAATAATAAAAAGTTTCTTTGTGAAATACATAGATAAGAGTAAGAATGAAGGATAGTTGAGAGGAGGCAAATAGAGGCATTACAGATAAATGAAGATCATCATGGATTAGAAGTCTAGTGGGGTGATCTTCACAGTAATGTACCTAAAATATGCATCTTCATATTTCTTAGACACGAAATTAGAATCAACAACACTAGAAGAAGAAGATCCCTTAGAAACATGAGGATGTTTGCTGGAACTGGCCATATCCTAGACAAAGGCTCTAGAGAGTTTTGAAAGGAGTAAGAAAGTGAATGAAAATGATTTCAAAACCCTTATATATATAGAAAAAATGGAAAATCATAATGTATAAAATTTGCTTCGTATCTATGACTATGAAATTGTATCGGACATAAATATTTTCATATGTAAGAATGAAAATTATCAAGGATGAAATGGCTTTTTGAAAAAAATTATTTCTGAGGCATCCTTTCGTACATATTTTTTAACCACTCAATCATATAAATGAACATGTATTCATCCGGGATGACCAAAAAATATAAGATCATTTTAAAGACGGTTAGGTTCATCCCTTATAGAAACCGACACCTGGATAGTACAAACGAAGATAATTTCGTACATACGATCAGCAATAAATAACTGAACCAAACTGGTAAAACCGTCCCCCCTCGTACAGACGAACAAATACAAATTATATTGTACGATGATGTCATCATATAGTATGAAACCTTTGAAAAAATCAAGGTTTCACATACTTAACTCCCAAAACTATTTTGTATACACTACAAAATTCTTATAAGACGAAAAAATATTCGTATAATACGAATAAAACACTTAGAGAACAATACATTAAAATTAGAAAAAAATTCTCAAAATAAATTATTTCAATCAAATGACATGCTTCTAGACTAAAATACACAAAGCTAAACCTAAATAAAAATAAATACACACAATCAAACAAAAATAAACAAACATAAATAAAAACTAAACATACACAAATAAAGAACATATCAAGTTTATAGAATATTTATTATAAGCATTAAGATCAATCACACCTAACCTCATTCTTAAGGTGCTAAATATGTCAAAGGCTAGTGGTTTTGTAAAAATATCTTCAAGTTGATTTTCGATAGAAACATGATTCAATTCAATCTCTCATTTGGCTACATGATCTACAATGAAGTGATGTCTTATATTTATATATTTTATTCTTGAATATTGGATAGGATTCTTTGAAATGCAAATGACACTAGTATTATCACAAAAAATTAGAATTGTGCCTATTAAAAATCCTAAATCAATCAATTGTTGTATCAACCAAAGTACTTGTACCACACAACTTCCTAAGGTAAAGACTAATAAAACCCTAATTGCTTCAAGTCTTGCTACAGGGGCAAAAGTATCTTCAAAATCAATCCATTTTCTTTGATTATACCCCTTAGTCACCAATCTAGCCTTATTTCTAATCACAACTCCTAAATCATTCATTTTATTTTTGTAAAATCACTTAGTTCCAACAACACTTTAATCTTTTGGTCTTTATATTAATTATAAAATATCTTTTTTTGCAAATTGATTCAACTCTTCTTGCATGGCTAGAAACTAAAATTCATTTAAAAGTGCTTGATTAACATTTATGTATTGAATCATTAATATAAAGGCAGAATAGTTAACCTCTTTGTTAAGTTCATGTCTAATCCTAACACCATCACTTGGTTTACCTAAAATCAATTCTTTAGGGTGATTTTTAGAAAATTTACATTCTCTAGGCAAAGGGTTTTCTTTTTTCACATTTTCTTTCAAATTTATCTTTTTAATTCTTTAGGAGTTATTTTCAATATGATCATCTTCCAAACATGGCTCTACCAAAATGACAAATTTATCAAACACAATATGTGTGGTCTCCTCAAATACTAAAATTCTTTTGTTAAAAACTCTATAAAATTTTTCAACACTAGAGTATCTAAGAAAAAAATTTAATTAGATTTTGGATAAAATTTTTATAAAAGAGATTTTTCATTATTATGAATGAAAACCTTACATCCAAAAATATGCAAATATGACAAATTTGTTGTTCCACCATTAAGAAGCTCATAGGATGTTTATTTAATTTTGATATAATATTCACCCTATTTAGAACATAACAAGCTGTATTGACCACTTCAGCCTAAAAATATTTTGGAAGTGAGTATTTTGTCAATATGACTTTAGCGACTTTAATTAATATTTTGTTCTTTATTTTGACTACCCCATTCTACTGAGGGGTCTTAGGTGCTAAAAAAATATGATCAATTCTTTTCTCTTTACAAAACTCCACAAATTTTTTATTTTCAAATTCACCTCCATGATCATTTTGAATTAACAAGACTTCACATCCTAGTTTTTTCTGCATCCAAGTCAAAAAAATTTAAATTTCTCAAATGATTTACTCTTATAAAATAAAAATTTAACCTAAGTGAATCTAAACAATCATCAACAACCATAAATCCATATACTTTTCCTCCTAGACTCACAGTGCTAACTGATCCCAAAAGATCTATATGAATAATCTCTAATGGTTTATTAGTTCAAAGATCTTTAATGGAATAAAAGGACTTCACATATTTTATTAGTTAACATGCATCACACATATGATCCTTAGTAAAATCTCATTTTTGTATACCTCTAACAAGTTCTTTTTGGATAATTTTTCTAAGGGTTTTCATATTAGCGTGAAAAAGTCTCATATTCCATAATCATACTTTATCAGAAATTATTTTCAAACAAAAAGTATTAGAAGATTTAATACAATTCAAATCTAGCATATACACATTGTTTACCCTAGTTTCATGCAGTATATCATTTCTTTTTTGGCTTAATATGCAGCTAGTGGGAAAAAATTTAACACTATAATCCTAATCACACAGTTGACTAATACTCAACAAATTATGCTTCAAGCATTCTATAAGTAAAATATTCTCAATAAAAAATTTGTTCAAGTTTTCAATCATATATGTGCCTACCACTTTCTTAGTGGTATTTTCTCTTAGAGAAATTTTCCCACTATTCTAGCTTCTAGCAATACGAATTGTGTTATATCTTCAGCCATATATTTTGAACATCTGATGTCCAGGTATCAAATACTCTCACGAGGTCTTATATTTTTCTCGAGTGCTTTCAATTGTGCTTTAAAGAATGAGTTTGCACTTTCTAATACAACATAGTCAACTTTAAAATAATACTATCTACTATCAGATTCATCCATAAAAGTTTTAAAATCTTTTTCTAGTTTAGTGTGAGATTATTTTAATAATTCATATTATTTGTTCAATTCATCATACTCATCTAACAATTTCATGTAGTTTCTATCAATTATACGTGATCTTTCCTAAGGATTTATGCTCTTTTTGTAGTTCAAGGAAATTTAAATTTAATAAAGTATGTATTTTCTTAAGTTTTCTATATACTGTTTGAATCTTTTCAAAAACATTAAATAACTCTTATTAAGTTAAGTCATATATATCTTCTTGATCTAATTGATCAAGCTTATCAGTCATCAAATGCAGATTGGTGACTTCATAATCTACTTTTGTTTCTAACGAATCTGAAGTTGAGTTCACCCAAAAAGCTCTCAGTAACCTCTTTTTACCCTTCTTCACATTTGTTTTCTCCTACACATTCTCATTGTTATGATTGGCTTTGAGATTACGGTAATCAGATTTGATGTGTCTAGGTTTCCTATATTCATAGCAAATCATATCATTAGAAGCCTTAATATTTTTGTGGAACTTACCTTTATTCCACTAGTGGCGTCTCCTTTGCTTCCTCTTTAAAAAACTCTTGAATTTCCTAGTCATCAAGGCAATGCCATCTTTATCATCAAACTAAGACTGATCATTCTCCGAGTCATCCACTTTCAATGCTATACTCTTTTCCTTTCCCTTATCACCTGCATCAATATGTCTTCGAGTCACTCCTTACTCGTAAGTAATTAGTGATCTAAGAAGATTATCAATATAATAAATAGTTAAATCTTTAGACTCGATAATAGCAGTAATTTTAGCATCATAAGTAGTAGGTAAATAATGAAATATTTTATTCATTTTTTTGTATTCGTTAATTTTCTACCTAAAGCATTCAAGGAGGTGACTATTTGAGAGAAACGTATATACATGTCAGTGATGGATTCATTTCGTCTCATATGAAATAGTTCATAATTATGCAACAAAATATTTAATTAATATTATTTCACTTAATTAGTCCCTTCATATGTGATACAAAGTCTATCCCAAAAATCTTTTCCACTTTTATATGTAGAAATACACATGTAATCTTTAGATTTAAGTGCATAGAAAAAATTGTTCAAATATTTAGCATTTAAATGAGCTAAATCTCATTCTTCTAATGTCAAATCAGTAAGCGATGTTTCAATTATAATGCCATCTACAAGTCTAGTTGGCCTAGTGTATCCTTTATGTACTAAAATTCATATGCGATAATCAAGTGATTGAAGAAAAGTTGACATTCTTATTTTCCAAAAATTAAAATGGATGTTACCAAACAATGGGGATCTAGTGATCGAATACCCTTCAGGTGTGTTACGGTTTCCAATAGTAGCCATAATCTATTTTCAAAAAGTAATTTAAACTTTAAATTTGAAATCATCTCGATACCACTTGAAAAGTTTGTATAAGTTGTTAGATACAATCAAATGATTGAAGAAAAGTTGACATTCTTATTTTCTAAAAATTAAAATGGATGTTACCAAATAATGGGGATCTAGTGATCGAATACCCTTCAGGTGTGTTACGGTTTCCAACAGTAGCCATAATCTATTTTCAAAAAGTAATTTAAACTTTAAATTTGAAATCATCTCGATACCACTTGAAAAGTTTGTATAGGTTATTAGATATAACGTAATTGTCCCAATACTAACTATGAGGGGGGGGGGGGTGAATTGGTAATTTAAAATATTTTTAGAATTTTAAGAAAATTGTTTAATAATTTTAGCACATTTAATTTTTTTCAAAATAAAATTTTCAACCACCAAAATAAAATGCTGAAAAATAAAAGAACATAAAGATTTATAATGATTCGGTCCAACTAGACCTACGTCCACTCCTTAAGGACTCCCTCTTTAGGTATTACACTATTACCAAAGTGACTCTCCTTTTGTTTCCATAGCAAGACGGAGAAGCCTTTACAATTACCCTCTTTTTCACTAATCCCTAGTGTAGTAGAGTACTGTCACCCTTTTACACCTTCCAAATATCAATAGAGAACCATCATCATTTCACACTCTATAAGTGTTGGCAGAGAACTGACGTTCTTTCTCACTCTCTAAGTGTCGGCAGAGAACCAACGTCCTTTCAGACTCTCTAAGTGTCGACAGAGAACTGACATTCTTTCATACCCTCATGGTGCCGGTAGAGAACCAGACCTTCTTCAAAGATCTTCCCTCGAGTATCTTCAAAGACGTAAGGAAGAGATTTGCAAAGAACACAAAGAGATTCTCACCTTTGAGTAACCTTGTGAACCCTTCACACTTTCAAATTTGTAAGAACTCTCTCACAAATACTCTCCCAATTCACTCTCACACTTTTTCTCTCTAGAAAAATGAAGAAGGATTCGTCCAAAGTCAGTTTTAAGAACCTTATATATGAAAGACATAAAAAATCATCCAGAAAATTGAAAATTTTAATTTTGAGCTTTCACGATCATACAATACGATCGACAATCATCCCAGACGAATAATTCAAAATTTGCTCGTACGATCCTGCACAAAATAATTTTGTACAAGCATATCATACAATACGGTATGTATATTGTACATTATGAACTGTTATAAAAATTTTCCTATTTGTCTGGACGAAAATATGCCCCATAATTTCATACTCTAGACGTCGTCTATACGAACTCCAGATCGTCCTAGACGAACAGTTCAAAAAATTTACCTGTTCATTTGGACTAAAATATTCACATCATTTTCGTACTCTGGACGTCGTCTGTATGAACTCCAAATTGTCTCGGACGAACAATAAAAAAAATTTACCTGTTCGTATGGACGAAAATGTTCGCATCATTTTCATACTTTAGAAGTCGTCTACACGAACTCCAGATTATCCCGGACGAACAGTTCAAAAAATTTACATGTCCGTATGGATGAAAATGTTTGCATCATTTTTGTAATCTGGAAATCGTCTGTATGAAGTCAACTTCGTACAGTACGAACAGTACTTAAAAATTTTTCTGTCTATTATTCGATTAAATGCTTTCTGGAGGAAATAATTGAACAAATCGTCCTGTATGATACGACATCGTATAATATGATTAGTTTAAAAAATTGTTAAGTTTTAGCACTCCCCTAGTGTGTGCGTGCACGATTACCCAATTACAATCACACTATCTCAAACTCAATAAAAACATAAAATATAGATTCCATTTACAATGAACCATAATCTAATATGACTTGAAGTCTTCAACAGTCTGGAGTATAATTTTCTTGAAATGTTAATACTCACAAACAACAAAAATAATATATTTAATATATATTAGGAGAAACAATAATCAAAATAATAATATATGGAACCATAAAAAACACATATGATAAGAAAACTAAATTACAACACTATTGGAGCTCTTGAAGCTTCAGAGCGCTCTCCAATCCATGCCCAAAGGTCCTCCTTTATGTAGAGAGTGGAGTTTATTTATAAATTTTTGAGAGTGACATGCCTTGTAAATATGGAGAAGATATTGATTGCTCTAATAGACGGCTTTTATTGATTCCCCCGACCATATATTATTTTTCAAGTGTTTAAGTGCCTTAATGATGTCGGAATTAAGTGATATTGAGCTTGTTGGATTTGTCTCATCGAGCTGCTCGATTCGAGTATAAACATGTTATACTTGAATATCATTTGATCATCTAATTTAGGCTTTGAACCTTCCAAATAAGCTTCGGATTTGAACCCATTTGGGCTCAGATTGGACCGATTTTTTTTGTCGTTGGGTTTGCAATTTTGAGACGTTCAAGTTGACTATAAGTTTGCTGAAATTGGAGTTCAAATAGTCTTGCATTTAATTTTGAAAGTTTCCAACTTAAATATACCCCGAGACTCGTGCTCGATCAAAACTATTTGATGTAGTATCAATAATAAACCTCAAATCACATAGCATGCATTAGTACTTCTCCTAAGTTTTTAACGAATTAATTGAGCAAACATATAAACTATATCTGCCTCGAATTAAGTCCTCACTATAATTATACTTCAAAATTATGCCAGCAAAGCCTATAAATATTTTTTCTCTATTTCAAAATATTACTAATTAATTTCTATTATATTTTGCAATTTTGTTCTCTATAATCAAATTTCAATTTTGCATTTTTATATATAAATGCAATTATTGTTTTTGTCCCTTATAATTAACTACAACATAATTATAAACTCAATTAATTGAACAAATAACTTGGGTCCCCCCATTAAACGATTCCATGGGCCCTTACCCGCCCAGTGACAGATTCCACGGGCGCTGACCCGCCCGAGCCCGATAACAAAAGATCAAAATACAAAAAATCAACGAACCGATCCACCCAAGCGAGATCGAGATCGAGATCGAGATCGAGATTGAAGGCCGGTTGCGCTTTCCAATTCGATGCACCGAGCTCTATCGCTCTTTCATCTCCCTCTCTTAAAAATTTCTTTCGATTTTAGAAGAAATACTTTTTTTTGGTAGAGGCGGAAAAAGCGAAAATTATCGAGTCCACAATATCATCATAAACGTGTTTTTTCTCCACCTGCAAAAAAACGATGGAAGCGATCCACTGCGCTTATCTGTCGGATTATTCTATCTTTAAACCAACCCAATACGAGATCAATCAAATTCCTTGCAATTTTTTTTTTCCAATTCTTATTTTTATTATTACCTTCTTCTATTCAATACAGCTACGCTCTCTCTCCGCTTCTCTTTCTGCCTCTTTTTCTCAATCTTTATTTGGTGGTGTTTTTGTTCTCCTCATCGCGTTCTTCCTTGACAAATCCCACCGCACATCTCGTCTTCTGTTGGGGTTTTCTTTTTTCATTGCTTGGTTCGTTTCTTCTCCACGCAAGATACCAAATTCCTCTTTTCCGCATCCACGGGGCGGTATAAATTAATGCGTCAAGTAATTCGCTCCATCCAGTTTTACCGTAAAAGAAACCCTAATCGCTAGTTCGAGTTCCAGATCTAGGGTTTCGGCCAATTCGGCCAATGATGGAGATCGCCGATAGCGGGGATGGAAATCCACCGCCGGAAGGCTGGAAGAAGCTTCCCGAGGGTGGCGAGGACAAGCCGCCTAAGCGTAAGATGAAGAGTCCCTACCAGTTAGAGATCCTTGAGAAGACTTATGCCGGTTAGTATTCTTTTAATTTTTGCTCCCCTATTTGTTGTTTTCGATGTTTGTTTCTAGGTCTTGATTTGTTTATGGGATTCCGAGCAGTGGAGACTTACCCGTCGGAGACGGTGAGGGCGGAGCTGTCGGCAAAGACTGGGCTTTCCGATCGGCAGCTTCAGATGTGGTTTTGCCACCGGAGGCTTAAGGACCGGAAGTTTGCCCCAGGGAAGAAGGCAAAGAAGGTGGAGGAGCCTCTGTCGCCTCCGCCATCAGGGAGGGAGATGATTGCACCGCCTGGGAAATCATCTATCTGCCCTAGTTCAATCCCCTTTCCTGTAGGCAGCGGGGAACTGAGAAAGGCCGTTGCAAGGGTGTCACCGGGGGTCTCTAGAATTGGGGCTGAGGTTTCATTAGGTAAGAGGTACTATGAACAGCCTATCCTGGTTCCGCAACCGCGACAACTATCAGTTTTGGAGCTCCGAATCATTGCGTCGGTAGAGGGACAGCTCGGGGAGCCACTTAGGGATGATGGCCCAATTCTTGGTGTCGAGTTTGATCCGTTGCCCCCGGGAGCATTTGGTGCGCCTATTGGTATTGACGTTGATGCTCTCACATGTCTATTGTTTTTTCATGGTTTGCCTTTGTGCAATGTTGGATATTAATTTATGCTATTATTTATATTTATTTTCATTCTTTTTAATTTTGTAAGCACTACATATTTTCTTGATATTTGTTTAGAAATGATAAAGTTGGCCTTGCCATTTATTTAAGCTTTTCACAAGTTGAATCTTTAAATAAGAGCACACAGAAAGATCATGCATATTATTATAAAAATAAAATCTAGTAACATATCGTTTGCTTGGGAGCTGCCTTGGTACCTGAACATGATAAGTTTTAAGTGAAAGTTGACCTTTTTTCTTCATTTTGGAAAAATGCAATGCATGATCAGTATCGAATATAGTATTACTGCTAATTATCTCAATTGGAGTTGGTCATGTTGTGGGTTGATAAGGCTTTTGAGCGAAATAATATGCCATTACTTCTTTGAAAGAACTTCAATTATGAATGAGAGAAAGAAAAATCTGAGAAATACTTTGCTTTTGCTGCTTATTGCTTTAAAATATTATTTAGATCTTTTTATAAGGGCGTTCAAATTTTCATGGCTCTAAATAAAATATTATTGGCCTTTTTGGAAGTAGGTTTTGTTGTTTGAATTTAATTGTTTGGTTAGGCCTCTTTCTTATTACACTAAAATATAAGCATTTGCATAGAATCTTGGAATGTAGCTTTGTAGTCATGAATTAAACTTTAAAATGGATCAAATTCTCATTTGAAATGATGGAATAGATAAGCTAACTTGAAGGCCTAGGCTTAAGAGTTGCAAGATTTGAGACATGAATGAGTACATGGTAATTATCATTTAAATTGTGGATTGGTGATTGGCTTGAATGATGTATTATTGCTATAAATGCACTGTCTTCATGAGTTCTTAGATTACATAGTGGGTTGGAGTGATTAGTAGATTTTCGCTGAAAGAGCATCCAATTTGAAGTATCGATATCAACATGCTGAGACAAAGCTTTATTGTGGATAGTTGATGACTGAATTTTTAATCATAAATAGTAAAAAATGTTGAATGGCCTTATTCAGCATCCATCATTGTTCTTAATTTATGCTGACCTCAAAGTGCTGATTGAGGGGCTTTGGCTGTTGATTTACCTCCATTGACATCCACACCATCAAACTTGCCCAAGTTGTTGTTCTCATCCAACTGATTTTTTTGGTCCTCATGTTGGAAATTGGATGATGCCTATTGTCTCCTCTCCAACCGTCAAACTACTCATTGGTCCTAGCAATTGATGATCACAATGTTTGTGAATCTTCAATGTACAACCAACCCATTTTTGTAGTTTCCATTGCCTTGCCAATCTTACTACCAACCTTCAAATAGACAACTGATCTCCTTGAAAGTTCAATTTACTGACTGAAAATCCTCACCAGAAGCCCATGCCACCAATGACATTACCTATCATTGGATGCCTCCTTTACTTCATCAAATTCTCTTAGCACTAAGTGCTGCACCTGATATCTACAACAATTCCTTGTGTATGAAATATTGGCGGTGGAATGGCGGCCTTCTGATGACTTGGTTAGGAGAGTAGATGTATTCGATTTGACTTATTTTAAGAATGATAGAGATAGACCTAAAAAGACTTGGTTAGAAAATATTAGAAATGACATTTCTTTATTAGATTTAAATGAGAATTTGACTCTTAACAGGACACAATGGAGAAAAATGATTCATGTAGCCAATCCCACATAGTGGGATAAATGCTTGATCATGTTGTTGTTGTTATTGTTGTAATTTCACGAGTGAGGTAATCTTTGTGCAACTCCACCTCTTAGTTATTAACCACAATGGTTGACTGGGATTCTTTAGTACCTCCTTTTGTCTGTGATAAGCCGATTAGCTTTTGCCATAATTTTAACCTTGTAACTTTGTTGTTCCTTGATCCTGTGGCACAATTTGCCTTGCAATGCTCTTTTTTTCTTTGGAAGTTCCTACTTGATTAAAGCTTTATTCTGCATTACTCCTTTAAAATCACTAATAGCTTTCAATAGTTTCTCCCTTTTTACTAGTGTTTGATCTTACATGCATGGTACCATCCTTTCTTCTACTTGCTATCATCATTGCACTTTTGTCACAATCCAAGAATAACCACCGAATGTCAAGACATAACCAAAGTATTATTTTTTTATAAAGCTAAGAGCGAGACGAAAAAATTAAAAATTTCACTTAGGGACTAATTGGTTGCAAATAATAGTGGTGTAAGTAAACAAAATACATGAGTTTTGATTTTTTAAGTATTTTGTATCACGTAAAATAGATGCGAAGTATTTTTTAGGGAAATTAGAATCCGTAAAGACCTTAATTTTTGGGCCATTGTTTTGCTGAAACAGCAAAGCAGAGTACAAGGAATACAATGTAAAAGGAATAAATGTATTTGAAATGTTTTTAGTTGTTTGATGAGTGTAAAATAAATGGACAGCTAATCTCAAGCATAATCTTTGTCCTTGATCATTCATTGATTCTTATCTATTGGTGTCCTCATTCTAGATCATGCCAGATATATCATTGAGCATCGACTTTGTAAATTTGCTTGGGTTGCTGACTACCAATGTTTAAAATTGCGTATTCGGGTATTGATGTGTTTTTCATTCGTGAGGCGAGGCGTAAGCCTCAAGGCGTTTTGAGGCGTAAGCCTCAAAATCAAAAGATTGCGTAAATATAAAATGATAAATTTTTTATATACTCATGAGTGAATAATATAAAACATAAAAAAGCATAAAATATTAAGTGAAATCAAAATATCCCAATAATAAGATAATGTGAAATATAGTTCAACTCAAAATTCTATCTTTTCGAAATCTCAGTATTCTTTTCATTAACATATAATTCCAATTTCCAAAAATAAGTAGCAATGACATATCACATAAGAACTCATAAATCATCAACACTGTCATCACTAAAGGGTTCTTCATTTGAATCATCATTATGATGAATTGCTCTCCCCCCCTTCATCCTCTCCTATAGAGTCCAATGTCGGGCATTTACTTTAAAATTTACGTAAGCTTTAGTATATATACAGCGTGAGGCGAGGCGGGCCTCAACCAAGTTGAGGCGCAAGCTTCATAAAAAAAACTCGAGGCGTAAGCATCGAGACGTTTTTTTTCTGGAATTGCGCAAAGGCGGGCCTCATATTGCGCAATTTTAAACCATGCTGACTACTATCATGTTTCCTATAGGGGAACCTTTAAAAGTATTGAGATTGAAAAATTTTGATATGTTGTGACTTCTTGTGCAATATATTGAAGGAAATATTTTTTTGTTAGTGTCATCTGGACAATCCCTAACTCTTGTTTGTCCATGTGATCCCAATCTTCTTGACTTATCATCATGAGCTTTGGCTCAAAGTGAGACAAAGACGTATGTTTCTTAGGTACGGACAATCCTAGTTTTGTGTTTTGTAGTACCCAAAGTCTTTATATAAACTTTTTGTTTTTAAATCCCTATCTTTGATTAATATTTCTCAATTTTTTTCGAATGTCGCATGCTTTAAGCTTTGATGCCAATTGTAGAGCAAAGCACATCCTTAAAATAATAACATGAATGAGATGGAGGGAGATAAAATAAACCTGATTGAAAAACACATAAGATAAGAATGGCATGAGTGATTTACGTCATTTCGCAATGCTTGCTACATGCATCGCCAGACAAAGAGATATGTTTTTTATTATCGAGACTTATATCAGGTATAATATTTGATACTCAATATTCCTTCCTCTTACTTCTCGGACCCTGTTTTCTTCTCTTTTCTCTATTTATCTTTCAAATCCCTCTTAATCCTTTTTCCTTCTCTCTTAATTTTATACATTTTGTTTTCAATTAGTAAAGCACATTCAAAGTAACGAAGCCAAGGAGCAAATTTAATTTGAATTTGATCTTTTAGAAATTTTCTCATCAATACATCAAATAACACCTATTTATAGTAGAAATGAGAATTCAAATTTGCAACTACTTGCTAAATTCAAGTAGAAGTCCTATTAAAATTTGAAGGCTAAACATATTCCTGCCTTGATTCAAGTAACTAATAAAAAAAATAAAAAAATGAACAACTATAATTTAGGAATGGATAAGAAAGCAACAAATTTGGATGAAATTTATCAATTGGACCCACACATGATCCCATAACATGCTGGCCCACAGAGAGTAGTTGCTGCCAGCCTTATGGCCAACTGTTGCTATGATGATTTTTCTGGATTAGTTCTATGTTCGATGCCCATTTAGTTTTATTTAGGATATTTAGCTGTGTTCCAAGTTCAAGCATCTCTAACTTTTACTTTATTTTTTGTTTATTGTAGTTGTAGCCGACCCTACATAGTGGGATTAAGGCTTGATGATGATGTTGTTGTAGTCGTCACATTGCAAGAAGACTTTATTTTTACTTTTGCTGAATTTACTTGCGTGATGCTTATTTGTTGGTTTCCATGTACGAATTAGCATTGCTCATGTTGTATTCTCCCCATCTCATAAGTGTGATGAGGGGTTCAACAATTCCCACTTATTGGGTGACTACTGAAAAAAATATTGGTTTCCATAGTAATATGTTGCATAATTGGTGTATAAAGGATTTGTGACTTACATAGCTGGAAATGAAGATACAGCGATGCAGTGGTGAACATTTGTGAATGCATATATAATAGTGGACTGTTGAACATTTCCTGAAAATCATCTGGAAAATTGCATCATTTTTAAAATGTGGCACATGAGTAATATTTTTATGCTTGTTGTTCTTCTTCCTTTGCCGACAATCTTGCGACTATATATATATATATGTATGTATGCATGTATATGCTAACATTGTGCTCAGTATGGTGATTCGTATGTTCAAATGGTTAAATATATATGTTATTTTGCTTTCTGTTGTAGCCAGTATGACTGGCAGAAATGATTTAAAAATCAACTTAAAAAAGTAAAAATAAAATAAAAATCAATGCTTGTTTCACTGCCTTGCACGGGGTACTCATTTAGTAGTTAGTTCCTGAGAAGTAATGTCTTTTCTTAACTGGAGCTTCTGATGTCTTACTGATTCAGTGTTTTCGTTGCTAGGATATATGAGTATTGTCATGACAAAAGAATTATAGTGTCTGCTAGCGGAGAAGTTTTGGGAAATGAAGTCACTAATCTTGTGATTATTTCATGCAGGAGAAAACTGAGATTTGTTCATATTGAATCAAGCTCATTAATATTTTATAAGCTGAATTCATTGTTAAATAAAATTTTCATCTTTTTATTGTTTATGATTGCTCCAAGCATGGTCAATTGCCTCATAATTCTTATTTCTTCTTTTTTACGTGCTTCTAAGAATCTGAGACGCCTGCTCATTCAACTCATGTACATGCTTCAAGTCTTCAATTTTTGGATAGACTCGAGAGTTCAGGTAACTATTTTTTTAGATTACAACTATTATTTACTTGAATGCCTTTCATATTGATGAAAATGTTGCTCTTGTTAATTGGCCGTTGCATATTATATACAAGTAGTCATATTCATAATCTTCTATTTTGATGATGATTGTTCCGATTACTAATTTAAGCAGATTCTCTTTTGTTTTATATTTATAACTGTTAAGATTGAAAGTTTAATTTCATAACTACCAAACATTTGCAAGGATTAGATTTGTATTTTGGGTATAAGTACTGAAGATATTGCAAATATTTAGAAGATTTGTGTGTGAGAAAGAGACTTATAGACAAGATTGACAGCTACACTGATAGAAAATCTCTCGCATAGCTAGCATGCTTGTCTTTGAGTTGCAGAATTTTATCGCTACTGACCGTTTACAAGCTTTGATTTGATGGGCAATGTTGAATTTATCAAGAGTTGCATTAGTTTTAGATTTTATTTTACTATGTTGCACCCTTTTTGTGGTTGCAAGTATCTGCCTATGGAAGGAAATTAATGCTGATCAGGGCTTTTACAGTTGTCTTTCCTTGTAGCATATTAATAATCCACAATGAAAGAGAAATTTCCCTTCAAATTCTTAAAATGATAGGAGCGGTCCATTTTACTTATTTAAAGTCTTAAAAAGAATTAAGCCACTTGCATTCATTCAATTTAATGTCGAATTTAATTTTTATAACTTGTGCCCTTCTAATTATTATATTTTCATTATAGGTGATATTAAGGGTTCCCTTTTCTAATTATTATAAGATTTTAAACAAATTTTAAATTTAACTGTAAATATTGAAAGTACAAACAAAGTGAATGCATACCATCTTTAAAGATAGCATAAGGTGAGTGTTCATTTTCAAAATCAGATTCTGTTTTTTTTTAAATCCATTTAATACATGTAATATAATTTATGTACTATTTCCTTTTTAAAATTTTACGTTCAAACAAAGAATGAATTTGAAAAGTTTTTTATTTAAAAATAATTTCATTATATTTTTTAAATTTTTTGTAACAGTTAAATCAAAATAATTTGTTATATCCTTTTATATTTGACTCGATGACAGAAGATCTCTTGAAAATGAATCATTAACTCTGCTATAAGAATGTATCCTAAATACGAATGAAAGATAAAATCTCATTACTTTTATAAAATTTTAATATAACCTTAAATATCAATTTTCTTATCTCCCATGCATTGTATAGTGCTACTTTGTTTATAATGTAATGCACTGTTATTTTCTGAAACTAAAAACTACTTTGTTAAGTTACTTCCTCATCTAATGTAACGTAGCATGCTCAAGGGAACGCATTCTGAAAGGAACATTAGGAGATTTTGTTTAAGAGGAGGAAAATTATTGTTTTACCCACACTCTTTGAGAAATGCATTTGGTTTTTTGACTTTATTGAAATGCAGTTGAGTTTTTGCTGAGTTCCATATTTTTTATTTTCTTCTTTCTGTTGTTAAATTTAAGATGCTTAGTTATTCTGTGATTAAGAATGCTTTCGCTTGCATATAAGGGCATGCATCCTCTCCTAAGCTTTAACCATAATTTGTGGGTATCTGGCTAATGCTTTTTATTTGAGATATTAGCATTTACTCTTTGGTTTGCTTTTGAATTTCTCCTAGAGAATACAAAGGAATCCATAATGCCATATGAAGAAAATCAAAGTTTTTGTGCATACAAATTAAATTTTGTTAGCAATATTGATACTTTGTTGTGCTAGTTCACTTAGGCTTTTATAAATGCATTTGTTGGGCTTCTAATACAATTTTTGCTTCATTTGATGACTAGGACTGTCAACCCAGGGAAAGCAACTCGTTCGATCTTATGATGGGAAGTCAATGAAGGTTTGGTTCTCCTTCACATTATAAAAATTCTTTTACTCTTTAGAAGTTTAGTCAACTCTTATTCAATTTACTAGAGGATGAATCTTTGAATTTATGTAGATTTAGTTTGGAATTGCTTTGGTATGCATGTGCATTCACATATATGCATGTGTCTGTATCCTGTTTTTAAAGGCCTTTTTCGTGGGACAGAGGAAGGTAACATTACCTGTGGCAGCCAAGAGGTGTACGTCCTACAATGCGTACATCTTGTAAACCCAAGACATAGCCTCTAATGCCTGAGACTTCTCTTTAACATATAATAAATATCTTTCATATATTTTTTTAATAAGAATATGATTGGCAAGATTTTTTCCTTTTAATTTTTTAAGAGTTCTGTCCTATTACAAGCCTACAAATTATGGAGCTTGGATTTTGAAACTTATTTTATTTTATTTTCCTTACATTTGATTTTTTGGAAAAATGCACGCAACTACCCTATGATTTATCTAATATATGTTTGACCCTTACATTTAAAAATTAGCATAGAAACCTCTTGTATTTTACTATTTTTTGGGTGAGATCCAAATTTGCATTTGACCCTTTAAGCCATTTGACTAATATATTGAATTGATATGCCAATTATTTAATCACAAAGATTATGCGTGTATTTTTAAGTTATCAAAATGGGTTTTTAGGTCTGGTTCAGGTCCAACATGAAATTGACCTGCCCTTGACTGCTCCAACCCGAACCCGACCCTTCTACACAATTGAGTAAAAAATTTGAACTCGGACTCTACCCGCCTAAAATTTGGGCCAACTCGACTTGTGGACCCGGGTGAGCAAAGAGCAGGGGACATCGAGCGCAAAGTGCAGCTGCGAGTGCAGCTGGGCAGGACGCAGTGTGGATTGGAGTCTGGATGTGGTCACTACTCATGTGGTGCTGGCAGAACTCGGGAGCGAGACACAGCATGCAATCACGTGTTGCGACCGTGCGGGTGGGAGCAGGACATTGTCATGTTTTGCAGGTGGGAGTGAGATGCGGTGCTGGCAGCAGGTAGGGCATGAGAGCAGCGCAATGCTGTGCATGAGGGAGATGGGGGTGGGGATGCGGGTCATTTTCGTGTTAGCGGGTTGACTCGGACCTGACCCGATTTTTCAAACAGGTTGGGAATTAGAACCGAACCTGATCTATTTGTTAGACGGGTCAACCCGAAACCAGATTTTTCTGGTCGGATTTTTGGGTCGGATCATAAATTGACACCCCTATTTTATGTACATGGACTCATGGAGGTAAAGTGCAAATGAGGCTTACCATAAAGAGCGAAGTTCACTTTGCCCTTGTTTTTTAATCATATTTCTATTTATTAAATATTTAAAATGTAGAATATTAGTATGCCTATCCTTGTGACAATCAAATGTATCACCTTACTCCTTCACTAATGATGTCATGTTTTGTATGGACACGTCACATAAGCACTTGATGATATGCAAATGTTGAATTGTCTTTTTTTTTGGGAGGTCTCCACGCTATCAGATTGTGAAGTTATATATATATATATATATGTATGTTCATGTGTGTAGCCTTAGTGCCTGCAATTAGTTTCTGATGGCTGTGATTTTTATTTTTATTTTTTGCCATGCTTTGATGGTTTTAATTGTACACATGTTTCTCATTTTCAGACTTCAGCATTCTTGCCTAGCATGGACCAGTCCTTTTTGCCTAGTTCATTAACTGGGAAAAGAAAAATCGCAGGCAGTGGGGTTCATGCAGTTCATCCACAGGTGCCTCCCAGGACGCTTCAGGAGTATCAGTTCCTTCCAGAGCAGCCAAGCATCCGATCTGAGTCATATGAAAGGGTGCCCCAATCTCATTTTTATGACTCTCCTGTTGCTGCTCCAAGTTCTCGAATGCCATCTTTACCTGCAGGAAGCCAATATCTGCATGGAAATGATCATGTTGCACCTACTTACACTTTCCAAGGTCACATTTCAAGCTCTGGCCTTCTATCACAACAAGCTAGGGAGCAGCTTTATACAAATGAATATGACACTGCTCCGCATGGAAGTCCTTTTGGAAATAGCACAGCTGATCCTCAATTTGGCATCCACCAATCCTTGGGGCTGGAAGACCCATTTTCATCATCTGAGAGGAGGATCATCCGAGAAGAAGATTCATGTCGAACTGATAGAAAACGCAAGGTACATATGTTCTTGTATTTTGCTACTTGAAGGGAATTACTTTATCTTGTTGTTTATGTCCAGTTTTGCTTTGTAGAGTGAAGAAGCAAGGATTGCAAAGGAAGTTGAAGCACATGAGAAAAGGATTAGGAAAGAGCTGGAAAAGCAGGATAGCCTTAGAAGAAAGGTTTAGCTTTATTGATAACAAAATCAACTTCATGATTCTCAAAGGTTGCCAACAAATCTTGTATGGTTTTTGCAGAGAGAAGAGCTTATGCGAAGAGAAATGGAGAGACTTGATCGTGATAGAAGAAAGGAAGAAGAGAGAATGTTGCGGGAAAAGCAGCGTGAGGAGGAGAGGTTTTTGAGGGAGCAAAGGCGTGAGACTGAGCGTAGGGAGAAGATCTTACTTAAAGAAAGTCGCCGGGTTAGTGTCATGACAAGAACTTCTGAAATTCATTAATTCAAATATTATTTTTGTAAATGGTTTGAGTGTAGAGGCGCAGACCATGCACAGATCCTGTTTGGATTCTTGTGGGAGGCCTCTCCAAATTGGAGTAGCCTGCCCAAATACAGCTTGACTTATTTTGTATCGCTACTGTTTTTTTATGGATGATTCAGGCAGAGAAGCTTAGGCGGAAAGAAGAATTGCGAAAGGAAAAGGAAGCAGCAAGACTCAAGGCTGCTAATGAGAGAGCTACTGCTCGCAGGATTGCCAAGGAGTCTATGGAGTTGATTGAAGATGAACGCTTAGAATTGATGGAGCTAGCAGCATCTAGGAAAGGCTTAGCTTCAATAGTTTCATTGGATGGTGAAACTCTTGAGCAACTTGATTCTTTTAGAGGTATACTTTTTCCCATCCCTGTCTCTTTTGCTAAAGTTAGAAGCTGCTTGGTTTTTCATGGAGATATGATTTGATAGATAATATGAATTTCATGGGAATTATATCCTGAGATATTCCAAGTTAACATTTGTTTTTGTACGATTTAGGATTGTTGAATACATTTCCTCCAAAGTCAGTTAAATTGAAAAAGCCCTTTTCAGTTCAACCTTGGATTGACTCTGAGGAGAATGTGGGAAATTTTCTTATGGTAAGTTACATTCTTTTTTTTTTTCTTAATCTGGAATTTTATGTTTAATAATAATAAGTGTTTTATGGTTCAGGGTATACTATTGTGTAATTATAATAAGTGGCCCTTTACATATGGAGGAAGGTCCACATAGTGATTGATCTTTCCCTTCCCTTTAAGAAAGGTCTTCATAATATGGGACCACTTGAGATTGCTTTTCTCATTCAAACAATATGAGGCTTGTAGCCATGGAGTTCCTTTTTAGTCTAATTTTTACCATTTATGATGGAAGACTCATTATATGAGAAATAAAAAATAAGCATAACAAAGAGAAGGAAGAATATCAACAAAAAGAAAAAAAAAAGAACAAATGTTGGAAGAAAGAAATGCTAACCTTCGCTCTGATATCATGTTGAATGTAGAAATACGAAAAATTACTTTGAATTTTATTGTTTCCTTTTTTATACACAGATTGGAGGTATTTATAGTCTACTCAAAAAAATAATACATTTGGAAAAAGGCCAGTGCAATTTACACTAAGTTAATAAAAAGTCTAGAAAGGAAGGCCAGCAGCTTGGTGAAGGGAGAGGAGCATATGGATTGCAATCTAATGATTACAAGGGAGAACATTCAGTTACTAAGCTTCTCAATCTGTGTGATCAATTAATCTCACTATGATTGACTGCGTAGTGGGATCCACTACTCTAGGGGGAATTTGGGTGGATGCAAGGAGGGAGTGCGTTCCAGGATGTGGGAACCCACAATCTTCAGCATTTTATATCTTCATATTAAAAATATAGTCTCCTAAGTTGATGTGATGATGAATTTATTTGTTGAGCCTCCAACCATTTGGTTGAGCAGTATTTCCTTGGTCTTTAAAATGGAGGTCTAAAACTTGAATAATTGCGGAAAAAAAGTTGAATATTTCTATATATTTTTAGTAAATATTTGTGAAAATCTAGAACTATGACTTGTGATGGTCTTATTCTTTGAAATTGGAGTTAATATTTGATACAATTATCATGAATCACTTTTAAAATGGATTTTATTGACTTCAATTTGATGATTTTCAGGCTTGGAAGTTTTTAATTACATTTGCTGATACCCTTGGACTTTGGCCATTCACCCTGGATGAGTTTCTTCAATCCCTTCATGATTATGTAAGTTGGCTACTTATTACCAAATTATATTTCCATATTGTACAATCTTCTTACTGCATGTGTGGATATAAGTAGTTTGATAATAAGAGAAGGGTCTTGAAATAGTATGGCCCTCCAGCTTTGCTTGAGTTCATTTGGGTGTTGGAGTTGTCCCATTTAACATATATGTTAACTAGACAATTTCTATTTGGTATGAATCTTTCGTTTTAGGTTTTTAACCTTTTATTTTAAATTTTGAATTTTTATATGCTTTGTTTGCATTTTCAATTCCTAATCAAGGGCTTATCTTGTAGAAATTCATCTTGCCTATATATCAATAGACAGTCCTTTAGGAGATCTATATTTATGCATATAAAAAATATAATTTCATGTTGTCTCGATGGAAAATCTTGAAAAATGATAATAGAAAGTGTTATGATTAATGGGTTTGGGCTTTGGACAAAAAGTAAATTACTAATATTAATTTAAGTATGATATAAATTAGAATTTATGTGTGGTGAAATTATCAAGTATAAACAAATTATGTTAAAGAGAGTTCTGAAGTAGCATTTTGGTTTGGGGGCATAAACAATATATGATATATGCACTATTAAGACAGATAATTAATCTTAGGGCTCATATTGTTGCTTGTAATTAGTAATAATGATGAAATTTGTTAGATTATGTAATTTGGTAATACTCTCGCATATAATTTTGTTTCACATGCAAAGTTGACAAAATAAAGTTTATTAGTTTTTGAACTGGTTTGCTTCTACAAGCAACCACATTTGTCCTTGAATAAATAAACAGATGGTCACATATTTTCAAAGAATTATAAGCTATTGCATCAATCATGACATGGTTGATTGTTATTTATGAAAATTTTTCTTAGCCATTTCTATCATCATCTTTTCTTCCTTTTTGAGGATTTGCCATTTTACCAGTTTTATGTTACTTATTGGTGAGCTTGAGCTGTTTAAGCTATAAAAACCGAACAGTTCCAGCTTGAGTAGAGTAATATGCCAAACTGATAATGTGTTATCAGCTAATCTGATGTGGTTCCATTGAGGAAGTTTTTAAGAAAATGTCAGAACATGAATTTTTCTTCGAAAGAAATAATGAAGTGGCCTTTTCTAACTATATTTTATGAAAGTTGAAGCATCTAGGATCTGTTAGAATCAAAACAGGATTTATTTGAATAATCCAAATGATGACATAATAGATGAAGCATTAAAAAATGAAATTAGGTACTGTGGGCATATATAATGGAGTGTGGAAGATGCTCATATAAGGTGAATGAAAGAAATTGATGTTAAAAGAAGGGGGGTAGATCTAAGGTATATGGGAAAAAATTGAACACGTGCACAAAACATTAACAGTGCCTTCCTTAACTCACAAGAAGGAATAATGATCTAACTAAGTTAGATCATAAGTTGAAAGGATTTATTTTGATTATGCGCATAGCGCAATAGTAAGATTGTGATGCACTCACTACCACCAACTTGTGTGGGAAAACGAGGCTGTATTCTTGTCATTAGTAGCTCATGATATCATTCTCTGACCTTCTCTTGCATCTTTTAGAACTTTAAGTCTGGTAGTTAACAAGAAGTTATCATCAAGAGTAATTCCATGTTTATTTCCAGTTCTTTGCATGAAAGAAGGGAAAGTTTTACGGGCAACATTTAGGCCTTAAACCACTAAGGGAATGTTTTAATATATTTTTTTGGCAACATCCATCCTTGACAGCAAAAACCTTGGAAGACTTAAACTTTAAAAAATTGCTCATGAAATTGAAGCCCCTGAATTGTTAAACAATTAAAACAGTTGAGTGTCGGAAAATTTATCTTTGAATTGTCTTGATACTGAAGAGCAGTAGAAATTGTTGTGCTAAGCTTTTAGTTATATATTCAACCAATTAAAGTTCAACTGGGAATGTTAGAGGGGTTTGTTCTTGCCAGCAGTATTACTTGGAATGCCACTGATACAAGTGTTCTTGTTCATGTCTATGGACGAGGAATATTTGATTAAATAACAAGCTATGGAGTGTTTAGAAGCTACTAGCAAGGACAATGAATATGAGTACAGCGTTAGTAGAGGTGGATTACCCTGTTTTGTCGTTTGAGTTTGATTTTGGTCATGAACAAATAGTCCACTATTTTTTTTCATTAATAGTTTGAAACTCTAGCGACTTGGGTTATGTTTTGGTTGTTGTAGATTTAAATCATTCGTATCCTAGAATCTGTTTAACCATTGAAATAATGTTGTTATTGTTTCCTTCACAGTTTATTTCCTTGTATCTGTCATGGACATTATGGTCTGAAAATAGTCTACATTGCTTAATTATTATATAATTTTGATTTGAACTCTAATTATCTCTTGGAACATCAAATAAAATGGCCAATACTATACATTTTAATACCTGCTTGCCCACCTTTTTAATGTTTTGCTGATGGAATAGTGGAATTGATCTGCCTTTGCCAGCTAATTGTGATTGGCTCCTTACTTGTTTTTTGTACATGTGTCTTCCTGAAGGATTCACGGTTGTTGGGAGAAATACATGTTGCATTGCTTAAATCTGTTATTAAAGATATTGAGGAATTTTCAAGGACTCCAGCTGTTGCACCAGGAGTTAATCAAAATAGTGTTGCTAATCCTGGTGGAGGTCATCCACATATTGTTGAGGGGGTGTGCATTCCTCATCTTTATTCTACTCTTTATTTGCTTTCATGTTTTTCACATTTGTATTTCTCTACTAGGCCTATGCTTGGGGTTTCAATATCTGCAGTTGGCAGCAACACTTGAATTACTTTACATGGCCTGAAATATTACGACAGTTTGCTCTTTCGGCTGGTTTCGGTCCTCAATTGAAGAAAAGAAATGTTGAACGGACATATTTCCGCGATGGCCATGAGGTGTGGTTTTGTAGAAGTTGCTTTGAATTCAGCTTTATTGTCTTGTTTTTTGTAATTCAGAAATAATGTGCTGTTCGGTGTTAGATTAATCTCCTATTGTTTCAGTTTAACCATTTGTCCCATATATAAAAATATAAAAAAGAAAACTAGCTAACCTAAGAAGCCTGATAGTTGTCATGAAGATCAAATATAATAATATATAAGAAATAACATTCTCCAAATTAAATGACTATGATATTGTATTCTATTTGTTTTTCTTTTAATTACATGAGGAATTAACTAAAATTTCTCTCTTTCTCTATCTCTGTCTATTTTTGTGATGGCCATGAGGTATGTTGAGGGTGTGTGTGTATATATATATATATATATATATATATATATTATGTATGCATGTGTATATGTTAATCATTTTGTTGAATTTATGCTTCTTGGGATTTGACTATTCTTCAGTAATGCTGATGTGACCATACAGTCATTCTATTTACATATTGGCTACTGATTTTACAAAATTAGGGCCAGTTTTTTGTTTTTATTTTTTAAGTTGAGGCAATCCAGAACCCCTTCTATTATAATTAAAAAAAAAATGTAAATGAGAGCATGAGTGAGAATCCAAGCTCTCATGATGGATGCTTTTCGCACTGTCTGACAGTTCGGTAGCTATCCAAAGATGTGATATTTGGTTTTGTTAGATAAATTCAGAGCCATCTACAGATTTACATCTGCTGGGAACAATCCGCCACATTTGTGATCTATGACTGTTCTCAACCGTTATTAATACTCTGAACTTGAAGTCAGATGCCATCTATTGACTAAAGCTGCTTGCCTCTTTTTTTCTTAAAATGTAGCAGTCCAAGTAAGGTCATAAAAGAGCTAGTTATTTGATTATGGGGGTGCCATCTAGGGCTAATGTCTGGATGTAATTTTGACGATATGGAGTTTTTTTTTTCTTTTTATTGATGAACTGCATCCCATGTATTATAGAGTTATCAACCTCTTCTGAAGACATCTTTTGTGGTTATATATCAATCTGATTCATAAAATCTTTTGAAGTAACTCAAAAGAAGCTCTACTGAGCTTACATTGTATAACTTTACATGTACCTGAAGTGTAGCACAAATAGGAGATTAGAAAATGAGATTTTTGATTTTTTTTTTGTTTGTGATTTTGCTATTAAATTGTCTTGTAATCCTTGTTTAATTTTCTATTTGATTAATTGATCATCTAAACTTAATGGGTTAAACATAAATTTATATCTTGAGTGATATTAGGGATCAAGGCCTTGAATAGTTTTTTACTACTGGTCAGACCATTATTAATGAACAAATTGTTTCAATATTAATGTAAGAATTTTGGCGATGTGTGAGAATATACGTTTATTGGAGGATCAGCCCTTGATGAGTAAAATGAGTGTAAATCACTGATATGGTTATCATCTTAACACTAGCCATTGCATGATTATTATGAGAATTTGTACTTGCCAATTTATCATACAGTTAACTGAAGGATTAATGACTCGTTAAATCTCAATACATGGTTGTTTCTGATGAGCCTGGTTAATAGACGATTTCTGCTTGTTGAACACTTCACTGAATGAATCCACTCATGTCGGGTTGTTTCATTCTTACCGGACATACACTGCATTTAGTTTCAGTTGGTCTTCGCAATCTTGTATTTTTGTTATTCTAATTAATCTAATCCGCAACTATGCTGGGGATACCAAGGCGAGATATAAAAAACAGATCTGATTTAAATATGGCGAAAAAGAAGACCTTTCTGAAGTAGGTCAGGACTGGTGCAGTACTTGTATTTTAAAGTTTTAATTGGCATACATGTTTTTTTATGACTCATGTTGGACACAATAAAGGATTAATCTTAATGAGTCTCTGCTTTTCCTTGTCTTCGGCCATAAAGGGTGTAAGAGACTGAATTTTTGAGCTACAATATATAAATGGCATAATTAGTGGAGTACAGAGCAACATGTCTATAGTTTGTATGTCAACAATTTGTTAAACTGATGCGGAATATTATGCAAGATTTACGGATCAAGGCATTATCATAATCATTATTTTAAGTTTTAGGCTTTTGTTGAAAAGATGCTCATAACTGGATCATATTTGTTTCTTGTAATCTATGCATGTTTAATTCAATTGCAGGGTAATGATGGGGAGGATGTTATATCAACTTTACGGAATGGTGCAGCTGCTGAAAATGCTGTTGCTTTGATGCAAGTAAGAGGATACAATCACAGGCGTAGGCCTCGCCACCGGTTGACCCCTGGGACTGTCAAATTTGCAGCATTTTATGTTCTTTCCCTTGAAGGAAGCAAAGGCTTAACAATACTAGAAGTTGCAGAGAAGATTCAGGTAAATGCTACATATTTCAATTTGCTTTCTTCTATTGGATCTCTGATTGATCCCTGACTTCCCTTTTTTTCTTCAGAAATCTGGATTGAGAGACCTTACAACCAGCAAAACTCCAGAGGCATCCATAGCTGCAGCATTGTCACGGGATACAAAGCTTTTTGAAAGAACTGCTCCTTCAACTTACTGCGTACGCACTGCATTCAGAAAAAATCCTGTTGATGCTGAAGCAGTACTTGCAGCTGCCAGGGAAAAAATACAAATATTTCAGTGTGGGCTTTCAGACTCTGATGAAGTTGAGAAAGATGCAGAAGATGTGGATGATGGTGAAAGGGATGAAGATTCTGAATTTGAGGGTGCTGATGATCCTGAGGTTGATGATTGCAGTGTGGAAGTAAAGATGAACAAGGATTTGCCTTGTATGACTAAATTAAAAGGAGTTGTACCATCAAATTCCGTGAATAATAAAAAGAAGGAAATTCTCTGTGATGGTATTGTGCTAACGCCACCCTGCAGTTTAAGAAATTCTGATAAAGATTTTCAAGTGGATACTCTAGTACATTCCAACCAAGCATCCATTTCAGGCGCCATTAAATCAACTGAGATCAGTTCAAACTGCAATGGAGGGCGGAATACTAATATGGAAGATGCAGAAATTGATGAAAGCAACTTGGGTGATCCATGGGTTCAGGGTCTAACAGAAGGTGATTATACTGATCTAAGTGTTGAGGAGCGCCTTAATGCATTGGTCGCTTTAATTGGTGTGGCTATTGAGGGAAACTCAATACGTGTAATTCTGGAGGTATTTGCATGAAAATGTTTGTCATACTTTTTCTTTTCTATTCATATTTTGTTTTTCTATGATCATTCTTTCCCATTATTTTGGCTAAACAAATGTCATGCAGGAACGCTTAGAAGCAGCAACTGCTCTTAAGAAGCAGATGTGGGCTGAAGCACAACTTGACAAAAGGCGGTATAAAGAAGAATATTTGAACAAATCACAGTATTCTTCTTTCTTGAATTGCAAGCCTGAGTCTACCCAAGTAATCGTTGGTACAGAAGGAAGTCAGACTCCTCTGCAACTTCCTTATACCAAGGAAAGTGATGGAAACCTAGAATTTCTCAGCAATGATCAATTTCCTGATGTAAGTAATCTTAATAATATTCATAATATGTCAACTGAGAGGCATGTATTAGGACAAGAACTTTCCACAAATCCCGACTCCTTTCCACTTCAACATTATGGGCATGCTGCAGAGAAGCCACGCTTTCAGTTAAAGTCATATATTGGTCATAAGGCAGAACAACTTTACGTGTATAGGTCTTTACCACTAGGTCAAGATCGCAGGCGTAACAGATACTGGCTATTTTCGACTTCTACATCTCCCAATGATCCTGGCTCTGGAAGAATCTTTTTTGAGTCTAAAGATGGTTTCTGGAGGTTAATTGATTCAGAGGAGGTATTGCATTCTCACTTTAAACTTGTTGAACATAGGAACTCTGCTAGTTATTTTGATTGTGAAACTTTGTATGAAAGCAAACTAACCATTGTTATCTAGTTGGCTTTTCTGCTGCGTAGGATAGATTTGTTATTCATGCTATTTAATGGATCTCTTTTGAGCTTTTATAATAAATTATTTGCTGCCTCAAAATTTTCTTGTTCAGACTTTTGATACTCTTTTGGCTGCTCTTGATACACGTGGGATAAGGGAATCGCATCTGCATTCTATGTTGCAAAGAATTGAGACAACCTTCAAAGAAGCCCTGACAAGGCATAAAAAACATTTCCCTTCAACAAACACAAATGAATTTCTTTTTAATGGAGGGTCCAATGAATTGATTCCTAGTCCAGATTGTTATGCTGAGCACGATAGTCCTAGTAGTGTACACAGTGGTGTGACCTCTGACACCATAGAGTACTCCAAATCTTTCAGGGTTGATTTGGGGCGGAGTAAGATGGAGAGAAATTCAGCACTAAAGAGATACCGGGTTTTCATTAAATGGATGTGGAAAGAATGTTACAACTCTCTTGTTTTATGTGCCATGAGGTATGGTAAGAAAAGATGTTCAGAGCTACTGCAAACATGCCACATTTGTTATCAGTCTTACTTCATGGAAGAAAGGCACTGTACCTCTTGCCACAGAATGTTCAAATCCATCCATAAGGGTGATGCTATGTTTGCAGAGCATATTGCTATTTGTATAACAAAAAGGAAAACAGACAAAGAATCCGAAAGCCAAATACTTGATTCCTCACTTCCTATGGGTGTCCGTTTACTAAAGGCACAATTGTCCTTGATTGAGGTGAGTACTAGTGTTAAATAGCTAATTACAATTATTACTATTTTACATTTTAACATGTTATGCCTTTTTCTGTGCAGTAAACTCGTGATTCTTATGATGTTCTTATATTCTCCTTGCAGGTTTCTATTCCTGCAGAGGCTCTTCAGCCTTTCTGGACAGAGGGTTATCGAAAGTCATGGGGTGTCAAGCTAAATTCGGCATCATCTGCTGATGATTTTCTTCAGGTAATCAATCTGACTCTCATCTGCTTTGCGTGATGGGTTTTGTATATTATCTTTTGAATATGTTGAGATGATTTCAGACGTAGAACGCAGCTGTGAGGTAATTACTTGTTATCCATTTTCTTATTGCTTTACATATAATTGATGATGTTGGAGGAACCGTGAATTGCTATGCCAAATGGGACATAGTTTCAGTCAGCATTTTCTAATGTTTACTCGTAGACAAGTTTGCTCAACTCTTTCCAATTGTTTATTATGAAAAATTCAACTAATTCAAATTTTTAATAAACTATCTTAATTAAGAACAATAAGTTTCTTACTTTTATTATCCATTTTCTGGAAAAATTACCGTTTTTCTGATTTGTCAACTTATTCTCGCCATTTCCACTCTCTGGATGCTACAATCTATTATTATGATGCTTCTGTTTATTCAGTATTTATCCTGTTTATTTTGTTCACTTGTTTAGAAACAGACAGGTGGAGCTCTGGTATCTTTTTTAGTGGCAAAAGGAAATTCAGTTTTTTTTTTTTTTGATAATTTTTGTTGAATACTGATTAACAGATCGTCCAGTTATGAATACTGAGTGAAATCTCTGGTCCTTTGTTTTTTTATTTTTCGTTTATATTGTATGATGTTTGTATCCTAACAAAAATAATATGCTGTCCAAGAACAAGAAGCTCCTTATGTTTTATTTGTTTTTTTTTTCCGTTTTGTATATTTTTTTCCCAACCTTCTCCTCTGCCACCTAGTTTTGGAGGAAGAAACCTCAGCGTATTATTTTTTCAGTGGGTATAAATTGACACGCCTTTTGAAGCACAAACAACAAAGAAAGAAGATAAAAATTGCAGAAATACTCCAACAGTGGCTGATTTTTTGGATTATAACTTCAATACGAAAGCATATAATGGTCTATGATTAGAGAGGTAAATCACCTCTCTCAAACAACCTAGACGTCGCTAGGTAGCTATCACTGAAAAGACTACAACAAACTCAATCAAAATAGAACTCTAATACAAATTAACTAGCTCTTAAATAAGCTATTCCTATTTGCCCCCAAAATAGCCTTATTGCCTTAATTTTCTCCTTTATTTTGAATTCAAATTGGCATTGAACAGTGATTAATTTTCTTATTTATTCCTTCTCCATGCATATGGAATCATAGTTTTGCTGGGCCCACAAGGGGGGCCGAACCTTCTTTAGTTTTCTTTGGTCCCGCCCCCGTCCGCCCCCTCCTACTGGACTGGTCTTGCTGTCGTATCAATGCTCCTCTCCTCAAAATGCATCTTGTCCTCAAGGTGGAAGGATGAGAACTATCTCCTAATCTTTCATAGGGCTCCCATTTAGCTTTATAGTAAGGTAGATCCCTTCCATCGATCAAGGACCTCCATTGCTCCTATCGTCCCTTGCGATGCTCCCCTGATCTTCTTAGGTTCCAGAATCACTTCCATGTCCTCAGTTAAAATCATCGATAGTGAGGAAGATGGTGTGTGATCTCCGATAGTGTGCTTCAGTTGTGATACATAGAATACTGCATGGATGGATGGATGATGATGCTTGTAACCTCAGACGATAGGCTACTGCCCTAATGCGATCCATTACCTCATAAGGACCAAAGTAGCGTGGGGATAGCTTCTCATTCGTCCTCTGGCTAGTTTCTTTTGCATATATGGTCTTAATTTCAAATAAACTCTGTCCTCATTTGTGTTTATTTTTCTTCTTTTTCATAAGTTGTTGAGCCCTCAATATATGCCTTTTGAGTTCTACTAGTATCCTGCCCCTCTCCTCCAAGTACTAATCTAAACTGGACACTGGTGTAGTGCTCTACCCATAGGGGTACCTCCAAGTACTAATCTAAACTGGACACTGGTGTAGTGCTCTACCCATAGGGGTGGGTACCTCCCATACAAAATCCTAAAGGGGGTTGTTTGTGCGGCTGTGTGGAAGGATGTATTGTACCAATACTTTGCCAATGCTAACCATTTGGCCCGTAGTTTTGGTGTGTAAGATATAAAACAACGCAACAATGCCTACATGTTCCTATTGACTACTTCCGTTTGGCTTCTCGTCTATGGGTGTATGTTGGCTCCTTTTTAAGATCGTCCCCTGCAACTTGAATAGATCCATATAAAAATGGCTAAGGAATACTTTGTCTCTGTCTGATATTATTGATATTGGAATGCCATGTAAGCACACTCTCTCAGATAAAGACTGTGACAACTGATATAGCGGTGTAGGGATGTTTCAGCGAAATGAAATGTGCATACTTGCTCAATTTGTCTACCACCACCAGTATCACTGAATTTCCCTCTGAGCATGTCAAACCCTCGATAAAGTCCATGGTCACTTCCTCCCAGACCCCTTTAGGTAAATCTAATGATTGCAGTAATCCCCTATTGCTATAGTCAGGTACTTATGCCTCTAGCACACATCGCACCTCACCACCATGTCTTCCACATCCCGATGCATCTCCGCCCAATATAGCTTAGCAGATAGTCGGCTGTATGTCTTCTGTACTCCTGAATGCCCCTCTCTCACACTGCCATGAAATTCCAGTAGACGCTTGGGAATGTAACTTGAGGACCGTGAGAGTACAAACCTCCCTTGGTAGAGTAGTTGTTTCCCCCTCAGAGCATAACCGGAGTGACTGTTTGGGTCATTCTACAACTCTTCCCTGATCTTCCTCAACCCTTCATCCTGCTAAATCTCTCTCTTCAATGCTTCCCAATCTAAGGTCATTGGTACTAATAAGGCTGCCAACTATGGCTCCTTGACCCTTGTGGACAATGCATTTGCTTCTTTGTTTTCTAGGCTCGGTCGGTATTGGATCGACATCTCTGGTGCTCCACCATGACTATCTGATGCTCTAATAAATACTTCAAACTACTTTGGTCTGTTCTGACTATGAAATGTCTCCCTAACAAATAGGGCCGCCACTTGTGAAATTCCAACACAATCACCAGCAGCTCCCGTTCATACGTTGACTTGAGCTTTGCCTTGGTTGTGAGCACTTGGTTGAAATATGCATTAGGTTTCTAATTTTGCATGAGTATTGCTCCTAACCCATAACCTGATGCATCTGTCTCCACCACAAATGGTCTCCCAAAATATGGGAGCGCTAATTTAGTACACTGGTCATAGTTGTCTTCAACTCTTTGAAAGCTTGTGTCGCTTTCTTTCTCCACTTGAAGTTATCCTTCTTCCTTTATTAAAGTCTTGTTATGGTGTCGTATTCCTTCACAAATTTCTGGTAGTAATTGGTGAGCCCTAAGAACCCCCATAGCCCCCTCAAGTTCTTAGTAAGAGGGTAGTCCATGATAACCTAAATCTTGAACTGGATTGCTGACACCACCTCTCTAGACACCACATCCCTAAATACTCAATCTTTGATTGCCCAAATGCGCACTTTTTCCCATTGGCAAACAATTGAAGCTCCCTCAAGGTCTCCATTATTATCTTCAACGGCTCCCAGTGTTCTGTCTCAGTCTTGCTGTATATCAATATGTCATCAAAGAATACCAAGACAAACCTTTAGAGATATGGCTGGAACACTCGGTTCATAAGTGAATGGAAAGTGGCAGGGGCATTATTGAGGCCGAAAGGCATCACTAGAAACTCATAGTGCCCTTCATGTGTCCTAAAGGCCATCTCATGTTGTTTCATCTTGATTTGATGGTATCCTGACTTCAAATCACTCTTGAAGAAAATCATTGCCCCAAATAACTCATCTAAGAGTTCATCAATCACCGAGATGGGAAATTTTTCCAACACAATTTCCTTATTCGAAGCCCTACAATTCATATAGAACCTCCAACTACCATCATTCTTCTTCACCAGCATAACAGGACTAGAGAAAGGGCTCACATTAGGCCCGATAATCCCTGCTTCCATCACTTCTTGACTATGATGCACTGACACGGACACGGCGACACGGACACGATACGTCACGGACACGTGACACAGCAATTTTAAAAATATAGGACACGGGTGCGGCGTGTACACGACATAATAATTTTTTAATATAATATATAAAAATTAAGGTGACATTATAGTAAAAATGTCAAGCAATAATAAATCAATTTCATGATAAGTTGATAACTTATTTAGCTTATAACATAAAGATGTTTAGTACAAAATATTTAATACAAACACAAAAATATAAGCAAAAAACCATTTAATACAACATGAAGGTCTAACTACTCAATAGAGGGAATGATGAAATTAGATTCAGATGTTGGTCTTTGGCCTTCAATATCATCATCATTGAATATCATTGCTTCCAACTCTGGTTCATCTAGAGAAAGATTTGCAACCTCCAATAATCCCATATCATCAAGGCACTCGAACCCATCTCTAGCAACATCCCACATCTTGTTATCACCTGTCATATAAAGTGGGGTTTTCCTTGATAGAAGACGAAGATTTGTATGCACATAAACTAAATCTTCAGCACGTTGTGGAGTTATTTTATTCCTCTTCATTGATTGAATAATTTTGAAGTTCTGCTTGTTTTTAAAGTTCGTAAGTTGTTTGTATGTGAAGATA
>NW_021318534.1:3249227-3299778 GCF_001605985.2 Dendrobium catenatum
GGAAAGACGAGCTCTGCTTGGCCGAGCAGAAATGACGAAGGAACGGGAGGCGAAGGTAGCGGGCTCCGTTTGGCGTCGACTGTGAGCTCTCCCGGTCCGCCCTAGAAGATTTCTTTCGTGGATCGGAAGTTCACGAAAAAGCTAAATAGAACGAACGATTTTATCATTTAATAACCGGACACGCGTGTCGGACACGAGTGTCCGATTTAAATTTTAATGTTTTAAATTCTGACACTCCAATGCCGTGTCGGACACGTGTCCATGCCGTGCCGACGCGTGTCCGTGTCCGACACGTGTCCGACACTGCATACCCTCTTCAAGAGGCGTGTCGGTGCATCATAGCTTCTTGATTAACCTTTCTATCTCATCTTTTTGAATCTGGGGGTAATGGTATGGTCTAACACTAATGAGAGAGGTTTCCTCTTTTAGGTTGATGGCGTGCTCGTGCTCTTATGGTGGTGGTAACCCAACGGGTGGCTGAAATACTTCCTGATACTATTGCAGAATCTGCTAAACCTCCATTGAAATTTCCTTGGCTCCTCTTCTTATACCCCTTCTATGCTATGTAACTCTACCAAATACCCCAGTTCTACATCTTGGATCGTCCTAAGCATGATTTTAAGTGAAACCATGGTCTTGCATAAGCTAGCATCCCCTTGAAGCACTATCTTCTCCCCTTCCACCTAGATCTCCATGGTCAAAAATTTCTAGTTCACCTTCATATTCCACAGGAACTGGGGCTACTTCATCCCCATAATCACATCTGTACTTCCCAAGTCCAGGGGAAGGCCATTTGAATTCCCTGCAAAATTATCACCACGTCTTTACATATCTTCCCTTGACTCTTCTCTATCTTACCCATTCTCATCATCACCCCACATCCTTTAGTCCTAATTAACTTTAACCTCAATCGATTCACGACCCAATTTGAGATGGAGTTATGTATATCTCAACTATTCTCCAAATCCACTAATTGCTCCCCAATTTTCCCCTTACTTTCATAGTGTGATTTGGGATAAATCCTACCACAGTGTTCAAGGAGACTTCCGCCACATCTAAATGTAAATGTTTTGTTTCTTCCACGACATCTTCCAGCTTGTCCTTGCTCTCCTCTTTCCCTTCACATACCATAAAAGCTTGAAGGGTTCGATTCTTACACCTATGTACGGATGTAAATCTCTCATCACACCTGAAGCATAACCCTTTTACTCACCTACCCTGTGTCACGACCTGACCTAGGAGCTCAAATTAACGAGGTGGGAACAGACGGTCGGACGATAAAATCATAATCTAAATCTATTTCCAATTCATTGAAAGAGCCACTAAACATCAAAAACATAAACTGATACAAAAATAACTTAAATACCTTTTTTCTTGTGCCTCAAAAGCTTAGCGAGTAATACTTGCCTCTAAGCTATAGTAATTCAAAGCAGTAGAAGTAATATGGTAGATGTCACTTTTCATTTAAACATATCATAAATTTTATTTCCTATAAACATCATTGAAACATAAGCATAAATCATAAATACATATCATTTCATATTCAGTTTACATTCATTTTATCTGTATTCGTAACTTTCTCATTTTCATATATAGTAAAACCGCCCACGAAATCCCCCGTCGCCTTGCCCGTCCGCCCTCTGGTTTTGGCCGAAAGAAACAGCCGCATGAATGAAAGGGGACCGAAAGCACTTCTGCTTCTGTGAGGCACTTGAAATTGCCTTCAGGACGAACTCCAATGCTTTTCTCCTTCGGTGATTCTCTCTGAAATGAAACCATTTGGGTCCTTGGTGTCAAGGCCGTCGAGGTACTCCTGTAAGCCTCTCCTATGGTGTTTCTCTGGCTGGCCTTCACCCTCTGATTCTTCTCTTCCACCCTTTACGCCATCTCCATCATCTCTCTCAGTCCTCTAGGTCTCAACACCCTGAGCTTTGCTCATGTCTTTCTTAAGGCCTTTCATGAAATTTTCTTTCAACCCTTCCTCAAAAATTCCTCTTAGTCTTCTTGATAGTAGCTCAAATTTCTCCTGATAATCCATAATGGTCCCCTCTTGTGTTATGGCATAGAACGTCTCGTGGAGGTCTCCTTTACTGAATGGCTCAGAAACATTCCAATAAGCAATCATTTCGTCTCGGGCTTCTTATCTCATTCTTCTCTTCGCAAGTTACCACCTCATTTGTATCTTTCTTCTCAAGCAATTTAAAAGCAGTTTTAGATGTTTTATGTTATAAGTTTGTATGTCGCCTTTCTATTATGAAAGTTAAGTTCTGGTTTGTTTAAATGATGTGTTTTGTCTGTTTGTGGTATTTTTTTTTTATTTTTAAAAGAAAACCTAGTTTGTATGTATTTTTTGCAATCTTTTTTATTGCATCAATTTGATATCAGAGCCTAGGTTAGTATATTCCTAGGTTGTTTATGTCTCTTTTTTAAGTATTTAGAAAAAATGAAAAAACATAATGAAATTGAGCCTAAAGTTGGAGAAAGTAAGTCAAATGCTCTTAAAGCAGATATCCTTATGAATAGATGGATTCCGTCGCATGGAGATTCTATCGATCCGCTTCAAAACGAGTTATACAAATTTCAGATGAAAATGCAATTGTGTATGGAAAAATACGAAAAGAAAAAGCAAAATCTTCAGGCGAAATTCAAGCAAGAAATAGAAATGATCTTAAAAAACATTATGTGGAGTAGACTTGGTTTTTTCCCCCTCTGTTGGCGTTTCGGTTCCTCCGCTGACTCCTGTCCCATGACTGGCTTTTCTTGTATCCCGTGGCTGCCTTTTCCTGTCCCCGTGAAGCCTCTTCGGGTGCTGCTCCTGGAGCGTCTGCTGACCTTCTGTTTCCCCTTTCCTGATTGGTTCGGCTAGTAGTTTTTTGGGTTTGTTTGGCTGCCTCTTTTCATCTATATATATGGGTTGTTTTGTTTATAAAGAAATGATGATATGTGATATTTTTTGGAGCAAAAAATCTACGGGTTTCTTCCTGGAAAAGCTTGTGAGCTTGTTCCATTTCTCTTCTCTTATCTACGATTTCATCTCAGGCTTCTTATCTTATTCTTCTCTCCGCAAGTAACCACCCCATTTGTATATTTCTTCTCAAGCGATTTAAAAGCAGTTTTAAATGTTTTATGTTATAAGTTTGTATGCGTCGCCTTTCTATTATGAAAGTTAAGTTGTGTTTTGTTGAAATGACGTTTTGTCTGTTTGTGGTATTTTTGGTAATTTTGTTATTTTTGTTATTTTTAAAAGAAAGTGATTTAGTTTGTATGTATTTTTGCAATCTTTTTTATTGCATCAAAAACCATTGCCCCCACCACCGTAAGTTTTTCCCCTTTTGTCAGCCATTTGATAATAAAATAATGCTCCACTCGGTACACTAAGCCCCGAGCATCTTCCCCTTCGAAGACTGACATCTTTAACTTCCTTTATCTCGCATCCATACACCAATGGTTTCTCCCTCTGTTAGTTCCTCCTGTATAGTGGTGGTGTGATTCTCTCCCCTCCCTTATTGGATTTGGACCCCATAGTTCGATTCAACCATGGTTTCTTCCGGTCCACCTTCCCTCCTGTCTGTGTGGCCTCCAAAAGGGTTTAACTTCCCCTTTTTTTTACTGCCCTTTCTTTAGGATACTTCATCGGAACCTCTTGGGGTGGTCCTTGAGGGAAAACACTCTCCACTTTATCATCCTCTTGAACTTTCTTCCCCTTCAGATTTGTCCTAGGAATAGTCGGCGAAGTTTTCGATTGCATCTCGATCAACTTCCTCATCATGTCTTCCAAGTTTTCAAAGTGGTTTTTCATGGATGAAACTACTTACATAGTTGTGAACTTCTCCATTCCGAAATATTTTTCCTCTATCCCAACCCTATGTTGTTCCATCTTGCCTTCCAACGCATCAATCTTCTTTGTTGCTATTCATGGATTTATGTTCCAAACCACGACAAGCAACAAAAATCGGCAAATCTTGTCTTCAACTGGCGAAAATTAGCAAGGTTGGAAGAAAAAATGCAGCAGAAATCAACGATGAGGACTTAAATTTCAGCCATGGAAATCACTCTGATACCAATTTGATACGCCTTAAAGTGAAAACAGTGAAGAAAGAAGATAAAAACTGCAGAAATACTCCAATAGTCGTGGATTGGATTATAACTTCAATACGAAAGCAAGATACAAAAATCTATGATTAGAGAGGTAAATCATCTTTTCCAAACAACCTAGATGCTGTTAGAAAGTCCTCACAAAAAAAGACTACAACAAACTCAGTCAAACCATAACCATAATTTAAAATAACTAGCTCTTAAATAAGCTATTCCTATTTCTCCAAAACAGCCTTATTGCCTTAATTAATTCCCTCCTTTATTTTGAATTCAAATTGATGTTCAACAGTGATTAATTTCCCTCATTCCTTATCCTGACATATGGATTCATAGTTTTGCTGGTCCCCACAATGGGGACCGAACCTTCCCTGGCTTTCCCTGGTCCAGCCCGTTCCACCCCCTCCTGAACTGGCCTTGCTTCCGTATCATAAATTTACTGTCTTTTCATTTGCTTTAATTTCAGCAACCAACTGAGATTAATGCTGCATAGAGTTGAAATAAGATGTATCTGCAGCTGAGATTTGTTAAAGTGCTAATCTCTTTTGTTATGTTCTTCTGGAAATAACTGCTACTGACTGTATTTATGAGTGATCTTATAGATGCTTTCGTCTTTTTGGTTTGAAGTGGTATCACTATCTTCTTAACAGAATAATCTTCTATGCCTAACGTGATTTTTATGCAAAATACTGCCAGTAAACCTTTTTGATATATAAAGATTGTCACTTGAACATTGCTTTGTAATCTTTTTGGTTAATTTAACCCATCAATCCTCATACTGATATGCAATGATATCAAGTTTTATTTTGTTATTATTTTTTATTTTGATTTTGTATTGTTGTTTTTGTCGCTTGATATTTAGATTTGTTTATTTTCTAGTTTTCTTTTGTGGTGAGAGATGTTGATTGGCACTGTTTTGCAACAACTTATCTGTAATTAAAATTCTTATTGTTAAATGCAGCTTTTGACACTATTAGAGGGTGCAATAAAGAGAGACCACTTATCATCAAATTTTGAAACAACAAATGAACTGTTAAGTTCAGCTAAAGCTTCTTCTGCAGCTAATAACACATTAATTTCGGGATCTGTACCTGTACTTCCATGGATACCTGATACTACTTCAGCTGTTGCATTAAGACTTATGGAGCTTGATGCATCAATTTCTTATATGCCTCAACAAAAGTCAATGTCTCAGAAAGAAGGGAATTCTCAAGATTTCTTTGTGAGTTTCATTCCTTTTTCTTTCCTATTTATGATAAGCAGAATGGAAATTTCTAGTCTTAAGAGCTGTTTTGATTCAATTAGATTTTAACTCAATTGGGATTTAGTAAAACTTGTAAATCCGAATATACTAAGTCTTGAGGGTGTTAAATCCGAAAATTATTTGGCAAAAAAAAAATGTTCCATCGTTGTAAATCCTATAAAATTGTTTGGCAAATAACTCAGGATTTAAAGCAGTTTATTATCTAAAAATTCTAAGTCTAACTGTGTTTTTATTATAACATGCTGAATTATTTTTTGTGCATTTATTAAAATTAAATATCAAACAAATTTTAGCTAGCCTTGATTATTCTTCTAGTTATTTATAAGTTAATAATTAATTCTAAATTTAATCACCATCAATAACTAATAATTATAAGTAATATAATTAAAATCTAGTTTAATAATCAATTAACCTATCAAATTGTTTATTTACTAATTTGACTTTATTTCATGTTAGATTAATTAATAATTTATTTAAACTAATGAAATACTGAAAAAAAAATTAATTAAACTCTAATCTCCAAATAAAGACTTAAATATCAACTATATAAATTGAATTTTCTTATTAACCAATGGCTGGCTCCCTTTCCTACATGATTTACCACTACTGTAATTAATTAACATACTGGAATCAGATTATATATATTGTTACTAGGCTTATACCATAGAGCAGTAGCACCAGACACTAGCACACAGAGCCACCTTCAGCCCACCATATTTATCGATGCTATATGCCTTAAAATAAACATCTTAACTCCACCGCATAACATCACAAACTACAAAATATTTTCCAAATAATATTTTGTTTTATTATAAGCCCTACCAAAAGCAACCAATAATCTTCCTATAGCCTTAGGCCTATATGGGGTTTGCTTTTCATCTTATCCATTTCGTTGCTGCTGTTTCAACTTTGCGTGCATCACATGAGGCAGAGTTTTTAATTATTGAAGGAAGCTTCTTTGCCTCCTTTGACGACGTCGTTCCTGTCGGATTGGAAATCACAATGAAATTACACTACAAAGGTAATGATCTTGTACCCCTTTCGCATGTTTCTTCAGCCAAATTCCTGCAAGTCCGCCGAACAATTGGGTTTACTAAATTGTGGATTCAGGGGAAAAACCTGGAAAATGCCGTGAAATCAGGATTTAATTTACTTTTGAGATTTGAGTAGGCTTTTTCGTTTTGCATTTGCAAGATTTAACTCAAATCCTGCAACCAAACAACCCCTTAGTTTGCTTAATAGAACTAAAGATGTTATGATTGTATAATGTTCACCTTTCATAATATAAAAAATGTGAGTCTTGGTGTAGCAACTTGGGAGTTAAAAGTAACACAGTCAATATTATATTGATTAAATGCAACTTGATAATGTTTACAATTCAGATAATCTTAATGTGGAGGCCGAGTATAATTGCATTTAAATTACATCTCTTTACTTTGATGCATGAAAAATCTCGCAATATTTTTTGGTTTTAGTCAGTCAAAACTTTCGTTTTGAATATCATGACATGTTTTTCATTAATTGGCTTATCAAGAATGCTTTCTGAGAGAAATACATTTTACATTTGCAGAAGCCTTCAAGGTTTACAATTGTCAAGAACCTTCATGAGTTTGAACCGGCAGGAACTCCATTGCAACTTGATTATCAGAGAGAAGGGAGGTGGCTTGATTCTGGCAGTGGTCGTAGAGGTCGTGGGAGAGGTGGCAGAGGTGGTCGTGTTGGACGGGGTAGGGGTAGAGGTGGTAGGGGAACAAGAGCAAGTGCTATTGTTTCCAGAGCAGAGTTCAATATAGAGAACATCAATAGTCTGGACAAGACACGAAAGTACAGTAGAAGAGGGCGGACCCGTGGACGAGGTCGTAGACGTGGACGGCGATCAGTTAGGCCCCGTCAAAGGTCTGTAAACCAGGCACCAACTTCCAGGGCAGCTTTTTTTCATGGCTTTGGTGATGTTGGTGCTTGCAGTAAAGAAGAAAGTGCTGAAGAGTCTCTGAGAAGCTCAGGCGGTGATGAGTGGGGTATAGAAGCTCGAACTTATAACAAGCAAGATGAAAACAGTGCTGGTTCCCAATCTGATGATGATAATGAGCAAGCTTCAGGAGATGAGTATGATGATCAGGTCACAGAATACAGTACACGCTACAATCAACCCAGTCCTATGGGAATTATGGATGATGAAAGTGAAGACGAGGAAGTGGATGAGGATGTAGGTGAAGAAGAAGATTATGGTGACCAAGCTACACTTGAAGACATGGACGGTGATGTTGATGAGGAAGATGAAGAGATGGGTGATGATGACGAAATGACTGATGCTGACGATGGTAATGGGGATGAAGATGAAGGTCCATCGTCATTCTCTTCAGGTTATAGTGATTAGGAGGAAGTCAATGGTGCAAGACATTATTCTTTTGGTTTTTGTTTCTTCTTGCTGCCATTTTCAGTTATAGAAGAAATTGGCTCTCTGGTGGCATAGAAAAATTGCCACTGTGACAGGTCGAGGCTTGTTTTTGAATATAAGAACAAAAGTTGGATGGGAGTACGTTTTATCAACTAGAGAGCCACAAAAGTCGGTGAGAAGGCGTTCTCCTTAGTAGAGCTTTCCACAATTTCCTGCACTGCAATGCAAGAAGAATGCTGCCTACGAAGTAATGCAGGAATTTTGTTATCAACACTAAATTGTTTAGGTGCAACTGCAATATCTCAAATTGTTGATGTATTTAATGTTAGAAAATCTAATTTGTATCTTCTTTCTCATGACATCAACTTTTGGAATGATTTATATTAACCGACAAAATTTTATAATAGAAATGCTATTGGAGTTAAATCTGTGGTGATTTCATCCAATATATTAATGTATGAATGATTTTTTTACATATCTAGCTTACTATGAAACAAATGTATAATCTGTTGCATGAATGTTAATTCTCGTTCCTACTAGTTTTTGTTTTTATTTTATTCCTGGACCATCAGATTGCATCAAGGTACTAAAATCTTTCCCACAAGAGTTAAAGATAAAATGTTTTCTGTCATAAACTCATTTTTCTTCATAGCAGCTCTATTCTCTTGCCTTCATGCTTATACACTAAGCATCAAAGATTCTTCATGCATAAGAAATCCTTGAGGCATACTAACCTTTTTTTGAGTACACAAAAAATAAACCCTATATATTGACAATCTCTCCAAAACTCAACTACTATAACATCTGATACATCTCTGAAAAATTGTCTTTATTGAGCACGAATATTTATGCAAGATGACTTGGGAACTTTGAAATTTAAATTTGGGATTAAAGAATAATTGGAAGCTTTAAAATATTAATCGAATGATCAATTAATCTTTAAAATTTGCATGCTTATAATTGAATCGAACAACTGATGAGACAAATCTAATAAGCCCAAGATCGCTTAATTCTGACATCATTTAGGAACCTAATGCTTGACGAACACGCTATAATCGAGGGAATTATCATGGGTCGTCTAATGGAGCACTATGAATTTGCTTTGGATCTTCTTCATATTTATAGAGCATGCTACTCTCAAAATCTATAAATAGACTCTCAATCTATTAATGAGCTGGACTATTAGGGGTCCGAGACTCTTTCCGAGAGAGCGAAGAGAGCTCTAGGGCTTGAAGAATTTGAGAGCCCACTCGAGCACAACTATTCATAACCCCTCGCTTTCGATCCACAATTGCCGATCCTCATCCCAACTGTCGTCACGGGACCGTTTGCTGGCCAATTATCATCATTGTGCTTTCAACCAATCGTCACCATTATACCTCCTTGGCCACCATCAATGAACTTTTGCCTACCAATTGCTGCTGTCAGACTTTCACTAGCTAATAGCCACCCGATAGTAGACATCAATCCTTTTGTCAGCCAACCTCCGCCCATGAATCACATTCATCTGAGTTTAGCTGTTGGACCATTGTTTCCCAACTACTGCCCCTCTAACCACCATAGCCCACTACGGTCCCACCAACCTTTATCGCTCGACTACGATCCCTTTAAGCTTCATCACCCCAACTATGGTCCCTCCAACCTCTGTCACCCGACTATAATCCGATTAGCCTCAATTACCTAACTACATTCCCATAGGGTTCTCTCATCTGGCTATGATGCTTGAAACATCGTCGCCCCCGATTATAGTCCCTTCGACCTCTATCATGAGCTATAATTCTCAAGCCTCCATTCCTGACTATGATCCCTCATACCATCATTGGCCTCCATCCCTTAATTATGGTTCTCACACCTCCATTGCTCAGACCACTTTCATTTGATTACAATCCTCTTACCACCGTCACCTAAATAAGATCTCTCTAATCTCTATCACCTGACTACAGTCCCTTAAACTGTTGTTTCCCTTTGAGCATAGTCCTATAGGCCTTTATCAACTAACTATAATCCCTTTGACATCTGTCACCAAACTATGGTCCCTTCAACCTCTATTGCCCGACTACGATCTTTAGACCACTATCACTTAACTATGGTCCTTTCGACCAAATAAAGGGACAATAATATTTTATGAACAACTCTCATGCCATTGGATTCTTCCAACTCCAACCATCTAATATGATTTATATAATGTATATTTATTATATTGAAAAAAAAAACTTCCTCAAAGGAAGAGCATTATTTGTAATCAGTAACAAACACTTTTGGAATCATTTCAATTTGGCTAGGCAACATGTTTTTTCTCTTTTATAGATTTTCTATGTTAAAAATCTTGTGTATCTTATAATTATCACACTTCCTCTCTCTTATCTATGGGTATATTTGATCTTTGTATAATCGTGGGACTTTAAACTCTATACTTCTCCAGTGCCATGAATGTTCTAGCATATAATAGTTTGACGTTGTCTATGAGAAATGATTGTTGGCTAGGGGGAATCCTTCAGTAGAACCTTGAAAGAACATTCATTTTGATGTCCTAGGCATGGTTACAATGAGATTGTCCCTTTAAAATGACCCATTATCATGATTGAAATAAGTCCTTTAATATTAAGGGAAACCTCACTAAAAATAGCAAATAAGCAGTGTTTAATATCCTCTCAACTATCAACCATTGTCATGTTAATTTCATGGGAATCAAATTTTGATTGGGGTTTAACTGGTTATAAATTTAAAAAGATATTAAAATATAGTTGGGATCAACCAAGTCTCTCCAATATTTTCTACGTTTAAGATAATCTTGTTGGAAACCATTTTTCATAAAGCTTCCAATAAATCTAAGAGCACATCATAGGAATCTTGAGGCAAAATGACTAGGAAACTTTGAAAATTAAATTTGGGATTATACGAACTCTAATTTCAATAAATTTATAGCCAAACTGAATGTCTCGATAAGAAGAACCCAACAACATCAAAATCAGTCCAATCAAAATTCAAATATGTCCAAATCAAGGGCTTAAAGAATAATTGGATGCTTTAGGACATTAATTGAATGACCAATTAATCTTTAAAATTTGCATGCTTATAGGTGAATCGAACAACTCGATGAGACAAATCTAATAATCCCAAGATCGCTTAATTCTAACATCATTAAGGAACCCAATGCTTGACGAACATGCTATAATCGAGGGAATTATTATGGGTCGTCCAATGGAGCACTATGAATTTGCTTTGGATCTTCTTCATATTTATAGAGTATGTCACTCTCAAAATTTATAAATAGACTCCCAATCTATTAATGAGCAGGACTATTAGGGGTCTGAGACTCTTTCCGAGAGAGAGAAGAGAGCTCTAGGGCTCGAAGAATTTGAGAGCTCCACCTGAGCATAACTATCAGTGAACCCTCGCTTTCGATCCACAATAGTCGATTCTCATCCCAATTTCCATCATGGGACCTTTGTTGGCCAATTAGCATCATTTTGCTTTCAACCAATAGCCACTGTTAGAGCTCCTTGGCTAACAACAATGAACTTTGGCCTACCAATTGCTGCTGTCAGACTTTCACTAGCTAATAGCCACCCAATTGCAGACATCAAACCTTTTGTCGGCCAACCTCCGCCCATGAATCACATTCATCTGAGTATGATCTTATAAATAACCTGAGATAGGTCAAACATCTTTGATGAATTTATCTTTAACCTCTTCCATACACTTTAACATCATCATGCAACACTTTGACAAATAATCTTAGATAGGTCAAACATCCTTGGTGGATTCATCCAGACTTCTTCGTCCATATAGGGTAACGCTATCAAGAAATACTTTAACTAACAATCTTGGATAGGTCAAACATCCCTAGTGATTTCTTCTGACCTCTTCCACATAGGTTACAGTATCAAGCAATACTCAATAAATAATCTCAAATAGGTCAAATACCATTTATAGATTTCTCTCGATCTCTTTCGTACAAGTTAATGATATCAAGAAATACTCTAATAAACAACCACTCATAGATCACATATCCATGATGGAATTTTCTCCATTTCTTCCATAAAAAATTAATATTATCGAGCAATGCTCTAACAACCTTAGATAGGTCAAACATCCTTGATAAATTTCTTTCAGCCTCTATCTATAGGTTAAGTCATCAAACAACATTCTAAAAAAATTTCCTTATTTAAGTCAAACATCCTCAGTGAATTTCTCATAACATCTTCTAGTTGACGTCATAAGCAGTATTTAGAAGTATTTCTCTCAACTCCTTCAACGAAAGGCTGAAGCCTCATCACCATAAGAACTATTATCCCTTAATCACTATCAAGCCTTTGCTTGATTGACATCATCATACTTTTCACTTCCAGGTCAACCCCATCGACACATCGCCCAACCTCCTTTATAGTCAAATGGCCGCTATCTAACTACCAGCATTAGTGCACCTCCTGACCAATACCATTAAGATGCTAGCCCCAACTGCCACCATTTTTATGTCGTCAGGCCATATCAATTAAACTTCCCATCTCTATTAGTGTGCCACTCGAAAAATGCTATTAGCTTTAGGGTTTTAAGAACACACAAACCATGTTTATAATTTTTCAGTTTAATAGACCTATTTCTACTCCCTAAAAGTCCTCCTATAATAGTCCAAACTCTTAATTATCAAGATATCATTCATTTTGGCCTAAGGACCTCATAATTTTATTCTGTTGGTGTGACATCTTAGGATTTGAGCACAGTTAACTATAGAGTTTCTTAATAAAATTTTAACCATTACATCAAAAGGTACCTTATGTTTAAGGGTTTAGCTTCTTAAACTTATGGGGTTTCACAATCCCCTCATTTAAGTGACTAACATCCTCATCAACATCTTTATCATAGAATCATCCATTATGTAGATAGGATTCCAGAAGTAGCTCATATAAGTTTAAGTGGTAACTCTTATCATGTAGTACTTTGTCACATATAGGATTTAAGGCATAGCACTTTATCTTGCATGATAAGTAGTTTTCATCTTCCTAGAGGTGTATTTCTCTAATACTATTTGTAATATCCTAAACTCTTAACTATTAAGATAATGTCCACTTTGGACTAAGGGCCGTACAATTTGTCATGTTGGTGTAACTTTGCAAGAGGTCGTTGTTGATATTATCTACCTCATGACCTATTCTAGAGATTTTGATGATAACAAAAATATGTTTGATGTTCTAATTTACGTGCTAAGAATTTCAATTGTAATGATTTGATGGATGTGCATGATAATTACTTATATGGGATTTACATTGCACAACTCAAGTTCAATCAAAATTTGAGTTGAAACAACTCAATATGGATCAAGATTGATAACTTAAAGATTTTTAAATTAACGTAGGAGTATGTTAGAGGTCCATTAATATTTACTTGCATGATTTAATTTGCTCATAATTTAAATATCTATTAAAATGATTTACATATTATTAATTAAGGATAATAAGCTTGATTTAAAAATATATAAGATTCCTTTATTAAATAAAATTTATATGCTTTATAAATAATATAAATGTTATCAAACATGGAAAGATAATTAATCAGGGAAATTAAATGTAATAAGCTTATGTTGTAAAATTTTTATTATGTATTCATTTTAAATTGAACTTGTTTCACATAAATTTATTGATATAATTAATTTTATCTAAATTGCATTGTATTATTGTATGAATATTTAATATATCTTTTAATACATTAAAATATGTATAATTTTTTTTTTATATATCATATCATGATGATAGAAACATGACTTTATTTTATTTTTCATTCAAATTTTTTGTATTTTTTAGCTAGAAATTGATAGGTTACATGACCTACTTTGGAGCTAAATTGAGTTTATAATAAATCTAAATATTATTAAATTTTAATATTATATACTGGATAGCCATTTTTTTTACTTATTTTGGATGTATATAAAGACTTTTTGACTTTTTCTTGTGACTAGGTATTTTATAGACATTTGAAAATTATATTTATTTAAAATAAATGAACCTTTAATCAAATATTAAATTATTAATTGATAAATTAACATTAAATTATTACTTACCCTTTTCATTTAAATACACCTCTTTCTCTTCTTATGAGTTATGTTCAAAAGAGAAAACTCCAGCAATCCGTTCATTCCTCTTTCCTTATTTACATGCTAAATATTGAGAGGAAAAACTTTGATCTGTATTCTAGAATATCTTTTCTTGTAAAAGATCAAATTTTTGGTTGGAAATCTTCAATACACTAAATCATGTAACATCTCTTGAAGCACTTGAGTTTACTTTTTTCTTTAAATATTTACTTGCTATTCTTTTAGTTTTCACCATATATTTTTCTTAAAAATATTTATTATTTGGTGAAATACTAGTTGAGAATATTATATTAAGTTTCCTATGTTAAATCTTTTAAATCCATAAAGATAGCAAAACAAGTATTTTATTTTCTTTTACGTGGTGTATATTTATATTTCAAATCAAATTCATCAAAATATAAATCTATCTTAAAGTGAGAAATTTGATTGGTATCTCTGACTAGTTTGAGAAGATTAGTTAGGGCCTCTACATTGGCTTTGGGGATTCATACTTCAATTCCCCGGCGGCAATTTCATGCGCAGATCCGAGAAAGTCGAAGCTCTATCTTCCTCTTGCGCAGTATTTACCGCAAAAACCCTTTACAAAATTTTGAGAGTTTTTCTTCCGGTTTCTTTCTTTTCTTACTCCCCTCGAAAAAAAAGATGCTTCCTTGGCCGTGTGGAACATGGATGAGCATTATTTCATTCCTACAAGTGATCCGACTGGAAGAAGTGTTATATGAGGACTTCGAGATCAAATAGAGAATGTTCCTTTCATTTCCTCGCGAGCCACTTATTTCTCCGAAACAAGATACATTTCATTTATAAGTTGTGAGGTTATTAAAATTAAATTGTAAGATCACCTCAAATATTTTAATCATTTATTGTAAGATAATTTGAGCTTGTATTATTTATATAAATTTATAATTTTCTTTTTCTTGATTTAAACCATTTGGCTTAATTAAGTTTAAATTTTAATTAGATTGGGTTGTACTTGCCCGTGTGGGAGAGTACTTGGGTTATAAATAACTTCTTTGATTTAAAGAAGTGAGGTTTGCAAGGCAAACCTAGGATTAGTGGATTATATCCTTAGAGTTGGCTTGCGTGGACGTAGGCCGGATTAGAATCTAGGCCAAACCACGTAAAAATATTGTGCATGTTATTTTCTTTCCTTGCATATATTTTTCTTTATCATTTTCTTAAAACATTGTGTGATTATTATTATTCTTTATTAAATAGCATTAAATTTATTTTAATTACCTTCTTTTAGTAAAAATTTTAAAACCCAATTCACCCCCCTCTTGGGGTGCCATTGACATCCAATAATTGGTATCAAAGTCTTAGATCTTTTTATTTTGGCTTAACATCCTAAAGTAGGTCCACTTATAAACTATGACACAAAGTTTTCCTAAGGTTTCACTTTTCGAAGGATAATCCACTTATGGACCGCTATTTTTAGATAATGTTCCTTTTAATTATTGGAAATATAGAATGAGCACATTCTTAAGAGGACAAGACTCTCATATGTGGCACATACTTTCACACCAATATCATATATCCACTAAATAGATTAATGGAATTAAAATTGGAAAACCTTTAGACGAATGGTCTCTCACTACAGGAAAACACGCGTTTACCGGCGGATTTTTTATGTGAACATGTGTTAATGAACCATTTGTGATGTTCTTAGTTTTTTTATTCTATTGATGTTAACATGGATATTTATGTTTTTGAATGAACATTTATGTTTTTGAGTATATGTTGAAGTTGTTTATATCTGTTATGTGTATAGCTGTTATATGGAAGTGTTTTCTAGGTTTACAGGTGTGGAAATTTGATTGTTGGCTGGGAAGGCATTTTTTTGTCAATGCTATAGGTTTCCAGTGGATTTTGCGTTGGAAAGTCGACGGAAACGACGATACAATGAATCGGATCGATCAGTCCGGCATCTTTTTGTACGCCGGACATTACCGACGCATATTCTGGTGTCTAATCCTCCAGTGATTGCCGACGACGGCCTTGCACCGAAAATCAGCTGTTGCTTATTTACGGCGACATTACGGCGACTTATGCGCTGGTAATTTTAGTTAGATACGTACGACGTAAATTATCGACGCATTCGTCGTCGGAATTATGGAATAAAAAGTCGACGTCTTTCATGTCGTAATTTGCGCCGGTAATGCGCCGGAACGTGCGCCGGAATGGTTACCGGCGGATTCGAAACGTTGGTACATATTTTACGACGCATGCCAAACCGGAGGATGAAAATCCGATGGAACTACGTCGAAAACATAGGATTTCCATCGGATTTCAGCGGTTACTGGCTGATAATGTCCGCCGGTAATAGTGTGTTTTCCTATAGTGTCTATTAGAGAGGAAATTAGATGATTTAAATGCTAGGGCATGTAATACTTTACATTGTGCACTTCTTCTAGATGATTATATGAAAATTTTCATGTTAAATTTAACAAAAGAAAGTTGGGATAAATTAATTATAACTTATGAAGGTACTAGTGAGGTTAGAGATGCTCACATATATAGACTTGTTCATGAAAATGAATTATTTTGTATGTCACATTCTGAGTCTATCTCTAATATATATACAAGATTTATGAAAACAATTAATACATTACATTATCTTGGACGAACAAATAAGAACTATGACTTAGTCTATAAGATTCTTAAATGCCTTCCCAAAGAATGGGATGCTAAGGTAATTGCAATAAGTGAGGCTAAAGATTTATCTATTTATCCACTTGATCAACTTTTGGATTCTTTAATAGCATATGAACAGATTATAGCTCAAAGGAATAAGTTGGATAGCTCTTCTAACAAAGAGAGAGAGAGAGAAAGGTAAAACTATTACCTTTTAGGCTGATGATATTGATGAACCTAGTTCATCAAGTTCTAATGAAGATAGCGATGAGATGGTTATTTCAAGAAGACCTGGAAGCTTACTAAGGAAGAAAAATCAAATGCATAAAAAATCTAAAAATTAGAAATTTCAAACTAAGAAATTTCTTACAGGAGTAGGAATTATTTACTACCATTACAAGAAGCTTGTATATAGAAGAGGAGATAGTCCAAATCTTATCAATTCAAAGAAGAAAGAAATGGATTTATAGAGAAAGAGTGATAAAAAAGAAAATAAGCATTTCAAGAAAAAGAAGAAGGCTCAATGGGCCAACCCAGATTCAGATGAATCAAGCTTATTAGATAAAATGGTGAACATTTAAAAAAAGATAAAGAGGTGAACATCTATCTTATGGCTGGAGGAGAATTTGATTGCAATTCTGAAGAGGTATGTAATGATATATCTTATAAAGAATTAGATGACGCATTTAATGAATTAATTATTGAATATAAAAAAAAGTTAAAAAGAAAATACAATATTTTAGGAAAATAGCCTAAAAATATAAACATGCATTTTAATGATTTTAAAAATGAATGTGATGGTTTGAAAAATAAAAATCGTTCTTTATTAGATCGTTCTTTACTTATTTGTAAACTTAAAAGAGAAAATATTCTATTAAAAGTAAGATTAAATTCATGCATAAAATCACAAGTTCATTATAAAGTGACATCAAGTACAACATCAAATAAATTGTTTCTTATATGTTACATAAACAACATGCTAAGCCATATGCAAACACTCATATTTGGTGTAATTATTATGGTAGAAAAGGATATATCTCATTTTATTGCTATAGTTATAGATCACATAATGCTAATGCATGGGTGCCAAAAAATACAAGCACTTCATATACCATACATAATAGTTATCATACTACTTATTTTGAATGTGGAACCAAAAATATTTGTGTTCCAAAAGTTAAAATTTGATTTTTTTTTTTTGTAAGAATGCCTTCAAAGTAAATTTAATGAAGGCATGTGGTACTTGGACAGTAGACGTTCAAGACATATGACGGGTGATAAAGCAAAATTCTCAACATTAGAACCAAGTGATAGAGGATATGTCACATATGAAGATAATGCAAAGGGAAAGATTAGTGACATTGGATCCATATGTAAGAACTCTATTACTTTAGAAAAATTCTTATTTGTTTTTGTTAAAAACATAATTTTATATCAGTTAGTCAATTATGTGATAAATGTTTAAATGTTTCTTTCTATTCTTTACTTTACATGAAATCTATAAATGATGATGCTTGGTTATGGCATAGAAGGCTATATCATGCCAATATCCAGACTTCAAATAAAATTTCTAAACTTGATTTAGTAGTTAGTTTACCAAAAATTAATTTTTATTTTAATTCTATATGTGATGCATGCATTCTTGGTAAACATATGAAAAATTTATTCAAGAGTAAAATTATAGTTTTTATGAGTAGACCTTTAGAATTATAATATATGGACTTATTTGGTCCAATTAACACAACTAGTTTAGGTGTTAAAAATTATGGATTTATTATTAGGGTTGCAAGCGAACCAAACGTTCGACGAGCTACTCGTTGTTCGGTTCGATTAAAGCTCGTTTGTGATCGTTTAATTAACTAAACAAACAAACTTGAACAATATTTTAAATATTTGATTCTTAAAAAAACAAACTTGAACACTAATGCGTTCAGCTCATTTATGTTCGCGAATAACATCATTTGAAGTTTGTGAACAAGCTCGACATTAAGCTCGATAAAAGCTCGATTCGTGTTCGATTTTGAACTCGTGAATAAGCTCGATAAAAATAATTAATATTTGACTATAGAATTAATAAATATAAATAATCATTACCTTTGTTACATAGGCAATTGCTTTTATTATAAATATGTTTGTTCATAGATAAGTTCATGAACGTGTTTGTTTGATAGTTAAAAAAATTTGTTAAATATGTTCGCGAACAAGCTCGATAAACACTAAACGAACGAACATGAACTGAACATGAACCGAACATGAACACTCCTTAATTTAAATGAACCAAACATGAACACAAATGCTAAAGATCGAACAAACATGAACCAAACTTGAACAAGCTGATATTAAATGAACACAAACATGAACACTCACATACTCGACTCGGCTCGGTTTGTTTGCAGTCCTATTTATTATTGTAGTTGATTATTCAAGATAAACTTGGATATTATTCTTAGGTAATAAAAATAAATCATTTGATGATTTTAGAAAATTTTTTAAGTATATTCAAAGAGAACAAGGTTATCTAATTCATAGAATTCATAAAATTCATGGTGGAGATATTGAAAATAAATCAATTGAAAATTATTGTGAAGAAAATAGAATTAGACATAGTTTTTTAGCTCCTAGGGCTCAACAAAATGGTGTAGTTGAAAGAAAGAATCGTACTTTGATAGAATTAGCAAGATCAATGTTAGATGAATATAAACTTCCAAAGTATTTTTGGACAGAAGCACTAAACATAGCATGTTATATTACAAATAGAGTTTTTTTAAGACATTCTTAAAAAGACCTCTTATGAAATATTTTTTTGAAAAGAAACCTAAGATTAGTTATTTACATATTTTTGGAAGTAAGTATTTTATTTTAAATAATGATAAGGGTCCTTTAAGTAAATTTGATAGTAAGTCTAATGATGGAATATTCTTAGGAAATTTAATTTTTATAAAATCTTTTAGAGTTTTTAATAAGAGAAAACTAATTATTGAAGAATCTATTCATGTAATTTTGGATCAAAATGCTACAGATATAATAATAAATTATTTGAATGATGATGATATTGAGAATATAAAGAAAATAAATTTGAAAGAAAAGGAGGATGATTCATTTCCTAAAGAATAGAGATATAATAGAAATCACCCAAAAGAACTAATCATTGGTGATCCTTCTCAATGTGTTACGATTGGAGAAACCTTAGGGATGAGGTAGAACATTATGCATTTCTATCAAAAGTTGAACCTAAAAATATAGATGAAGCTTTATGATATAATTTTTGGATAATTTCTATGGACGAGGAACTTAACCAATTTATAAGAAACGATGTTTGGGAGTTAGTCCAAATACCACATGATCAAAATATAATCAAAACTAAACGGGTCTATAAAAATAAAATTGATAACTCATGATGTATTATTAGAAATAAAACTAGATTAGTTGCATAAGAGTACATACAAATTGAAAGAATAAACTTTGAAGAATATTTTGTACTAGTAGCAAGACAAGAGGCCATTAGATTACTCCTTACCTTTGGTTGTTTAGGGAATTTAAACTTGTTCAAATGGATGTAAAAAGTGCATTTTTGATGGGTGTGCTAAATATATAAATTATATTGATTTAGGAAATGAAAAAACTAAAGCCAAAAGATGAACTTGTATTTAAACTAAATATATAAAAATAATAATAATAATTTCAATGAGATATCATTACATATTTTTTTATATATTTAGTTTAAATACAACTTTATTTTTTGGATTTGCTTTTTTCATTTCCTAAATCAATAAAATTTTTAGATCTAATGATTGAAATTTGTCAATGATATTATTCTTAGGTAATAAAAATAATGCATTTGATGATTTTAGTAAATTTGTTAAGTATATTCAAAGAGAACAACGTTATCTAATTCATAGAATTCATAAAGTTCATGGTAGAGAATTTGAAAATAAATCAATTGAAAATTAAGACATAGTTTTTTAGCTCCTAGGGCTCAACAAAATGATGTAGTTGAAAGAAAGAATCGTACATTGGTAGAATTAGCAAGATCAATGTTAGATGAATATAAACTTCCAAAGTATTTTTGGACAGAAGCAATAAACATAGCATTTTATATTACAAATAGAGTTTTTTTAAGACATTCTTAAAAAGGCCTCTTATGAAATATTTTTTGAAAAGAAACCTAAGATTAGTTATTTACATATTTTTGGATGTAAGTATTTTATTTTAAATAATGATAAGGATCCTTTAAGTAAATTTGATAGTAAGTCTAATGATGGAATATTCTTAGGAAATTTAATTTTTATAAAATCTTTTAAAGTTTTTAATAAGAGAAAACTAATTATTGAAGAATCTATTCATGTAATTTTGGATGAAAATGCTATAGATATAATAATAAATTATTTGAATGATGATGATATTGAGAATATAAAGAAAATAAATTTGGAAGAAAAGGAGGATGATTCATTTCCTAAAGAATGGAGATATAATAGAAATCACACAAAAGAACTAATCATTGGTGATCCTTAATGTGTTACGATTGGAGAAACCTTAGGGATGAGGTAGAACATTATGCATTTCTATCAAAAATTGAACCTAAAAATATAAATGAAGCTTTATGATATAATTTTTGGATAATTTCTATGGATGAGGAACTTAATCAATTTATAAGAAACGATGTTTGGGAGTTAGTCCAAATACCACATGATCAAAATATAATAAAAAATAAACGGGTCTATAAAAATAAAATTGATAACTCATGATGTATTATTAGAAATAAAACTAGATTAGTTGCATAAGGGTACATACAAATTGAAGTAATAAACTTTGAAAAATATTTTGCACTAGTAGCAAGACAATAGGCCATTAGATTACTCCTTACCTTTGGTTGTTTTAGGGAATTTAAACTTGCTCAAATGGATGTAAAAAATACATTTTTGATGGGTGTGTTGCCCGGCTACATCGCTAGCCACTGAGCTGTCCCCTTACGCATAGACGGACATCCCAACCGAGCCATCTTATGCCGGCGAAATCTCCAATCTGGTCTATCACCACCATGTCCCAGTCCAATCGATCGAGTTTCCATCTGCCATCATCCCAATAGTTTTAGCCAAGAGAAAGGGGATTCGTTACTTTTCATCTACCCAAACAAAGAAAAGGAGGTACTTTTGAGAGAGCAAAGATAATGATCAATTGGAGCACTATATGAAAAAGCTTGGACAAATGGATATGAGCATAAGTCATCCCTATTCATTTCAATGCGAATTCTACGGGCAGAACCATCTGGTCATAGCCCCTGGTGTTATAAATTTTTTTTAAAACTTAGAAGCCTTTAAGGAACCTATTGATTATGCGATTTCCAAATTTTAGGACCTCGTAGAAACTTCATTTTGTTAGATCACTCATTATTTATTATAGAACCCAAAATCCATTTACACATATGCATATGTCCAAATGGTTAGTAACAACATTTTTCGTCCTATACCATATTATTGGCATTTAAGAAAAAAAATTAAGTACGAGTCTTAGATAACATTGACTTAGGATGCATGCACCCTTTATGATAGAGATATTAAATATAAAAAATTTAGTGACACCTCACCCAAGGATTAACATGATATTATTAATCTAACCTTAATCATAATTAATTAGTAATTTAAAACTCCAACGAAACCAATGATAATCTAAATAAAATGCATAAAATACTCAATCAATTATAACTAACACAAATAACCATTAAAAGGAAGAATTCAAACATAAACTTGAACTAAATCTAATTAACATATTAATCACTCCTTAATTGAATATTAAATAAATAAAATTCATTAAAATAAAATTAAATTTTAGAGTTATAAAATGAATAAAAAGTGGAGAACATATCTAAATAAAAATTATACTAAAATTGAAAGACTTATAAAACTCTAGTCATAATTCATTAAATCTCATCATAATTAATTACATACTCAATCTAAAATTCTTCTAAGAACTGGAACTAATTAACAAACCTAAATTATAATAATCTAAATAATTGAAATGTGTAGAAGTGAATAAAATAAAAGACTCATTAAAAATTCAACACAACCTAAAATTTCAAAATCTAATAATCGATCTAAATTTTAATCAAACTATATATCATTTCTTTTAAAATTAATTAATCAACCCCTAATCTTTAACCAACTAAATTAATTCAATTGGTTACTACTAGATAATCCAGGCCTACGAGGCTATTAAAGCAGTCCCAAGGAGGATGAAATAAATCTCACGGCCTCGGTGAGTAGCAAAGGTAGTAATCATCAAATATTTAAAATATATTCTAAAATAAATATAAAGACATTAATATTTAATCTTGAATTAAAGTTTTCCTTTGATCTTCAACAAATCAGAATATAAAATGACTTTAACTAAATTATCTCATACGTGACATAAATAAACCCACGACATTTTACACACACTAGATTTGTTTGCTATGATAACTGACTTTAGCCTTAGGTTAGGCTGTTGGTGTATTTTGTTGTGATGCAGGTACATTATCTAGAGGATATCCTTGGTGTTTCTATTTACTTTTTATATTTTAGATGTCATGCATGCATCTTTATAGACTTTACTTCACAGTGCACCCTATCTACATACATGCATAATATCATTATTACTCAAGTGAAAATATCAAAGTAGAATATATCTAGGATGCTTGTAAAATAAAGTGGAGTAGAATATACCTAGGTGCAAATGTATGTGCAAAGAGTCAAATATAAATATAAGTTGTCAAGAGTTGTACTGATTTAAAGGTATTTGCTTATGTACATATATAACATTCCAAAAGATTATTCCTTTTCTTATAGGCATTCCCTTTTAGAATTTTATAAGTAAACATGGAGTCAGAAGATGATAAGCAAATGCTTTTAAATCTGTATATTACATAGGAGTTAAAAATCAAGTTTGTTGTGGTGGGGCCTGGCCACCTTATTTTGTTACAGACATCTGGTTGTATATATGTTCCAAATAAATGAATAATTTTTTTTTTTATTTATACATTCATTTCATGCATCATACATGGCAATAGATAGATACATTTACATACTTAAATCAATATCATTGGTTCCTTCGAATGGAGTCATCCTTCTTACATAAATAAGATGATTGATTATGCTTAGGATGTTAGCTGGCAGTTCACTCCAAAAAGTATAAGCCCAAATTGTCTACCCTTTAGTGTGTCTCTTCCAACTTCTGATGAATTATGAATCTATCATTTCTCCTAGGATAGCAAATTCAATCTTTGATCTTTTAAACTTAAAATTTTAATCATATATTTATCCATTTAAAAAGGTTTAGACATCATTAAAGATAAAGAAAAGAGTTTATCCTCTTTAGAAAAGAACTTATGAACTTTATATGTGCACCAAATTAAGAAGAGAATAATATAACATCATTAATCAAGAGTTTTCTTATGTCAAGGCCTAAGATATAATTAACCATGGGGGCTTATGCCCGCAGGAAATCGATCCTTATATCAAATAAACCCCATTCAAGCTGATATATTAAATGGGAGAAATCTTATGACTTTGATCATGTCATATATATAATTACACATTGAGGTGTGTAGGTGAAAACTATTATCCTCCATGATTAATCATATATATGTGATCTCATCTAGACTCTTCCATTTGCCTGGTTGCGAGAGTGTAAAGGCCTATGACTATTTTATCCTACGGGATAGTATGATTGTACCCTTTACATTCTATTCCCCATATGTAGATTCCTTTTAGAGATCCATAGAATTTTGGTGAACATGTTGGGACAGATTTGTCTTTCCATCTTTTGATGCTGTATTAATTTGTTCTGTAGGTATTCCTAATTTGGTGCCTAGTTTGGGTTCCTCTTTTCTACTCCGCTCGTTTCTCTTCATCCTTAGTGAGGATTAGACCTTTTTTAATGTATAAAAATTTGATTAAAATTTGAGTTTATTAGATCTGTCCTAAATTCTTCAATTCAAATCCAAATCAATCTATTTCAATACTTTTGATTCAAATCAAAATTTTAATGAGTTCCTAGTTGGAATTCTTTTAGACATAATCACAATTTATATCATTTCAAATGAAAGTTCATATTCTTTTTTTTATTACATGATTTATGTACGTGACATAAACTATTGTCTTTATTATCTCACTTGTTTGAGCTCTTTTAGACAAGATCTTAATTCATATCAGTCCAAATAAGAATCCAAAATTCATCTTTAATGATGGGATCCTTAAATTTGGCATGCAAATTTTTCAAAAAAGAAAAGTTAATTTGAGAATAGTTTGAGAGTTTGAAACACAAGATAAACTTTTGAGAGAATTTTTCTAAAAGAATAGATGACTTATTTTTTCTTAATAAAAATTTACCTCTATTTTATTTAAAAAATGAAATAAGTGTTGGTTGACTCCTTTAAACACTTTAAAAAAAAATTCATGATGATCCATAAAAGAGTATGTCCTCTCCATCCAATCTCTTGTTTGAGGTAATTTTATTTTTGAACTAAAATCTATGTCAAAATAAAATTTGACTTAGAAATGAATTTTTTTTTCATTATCTTATAAGTTTTTTTTATCTCATAGGTATCTTTTGCATATTTATGAATCTACTTCATAATTTTCTCAATCATGTTGTTCATTTTTATCATAGGATCGAATTTGTGTTATGGATTTTTCTTCCTTACACAAAAGAGTGATTTTTCTTCTTTTATATTTGAAAGATAATTTTATAACTGAGAAAGTCTTTTTAAGAAATTTAGAAAGGAAGCCAAATACAAAAAATGAAAAGATGCGCAAAGTGCACCAAAATGAGTAAAGAGGCGTAAAATGAGACCAAAATGAAAAGATGCGTAAAGTGTGCCAAAAATGAAATATGCACAAAGTATATCAAAAATCAAATGATGTTCAATATGCACTAAAATTAAGAAAATGGTAGAAAATGAGCCCAAAATTAATAAGTAAATGGCTTCCCTTTCTTGTAAACCTCTAAATCTCAGAAAATCCATGTGTCATTTTGATATTTTTGATACTTGAGTTTGAAAATCATGACTTTGGATTCATCATTATGCAATGATATTTTATTAGATATAAAAATACTTTTCATTCAAAAAGATTTAGAAGATTCAATTTTTTTTTCTCTAATTTAAATATTTCTTGAATTAGATTTTAATTCAAAATATATATATCTAAGGGAGAGAGCCCAGTTTAGCTTGTAGGGATCTTGAGTTGGATTAGCATATTTTAAATCTCTAATCTTTGTGGGTTTAGATGGAGTCAACCTATTTCTTACTGAACTTTCAAATTTTGTCACATTTGTCATTTTGATTGGATCAATATAATCAAGAGGTAAATCTTTCATTTTAAAAATATAATGCTCTTACTCTTTGATAAAATTTCCACTCTTTGAAAAACATATGAATCAAACTTTTCTCAATTAATTGGTGATTATTTAACATCTCTTAGTGTCACCACTATTGAATATGCTTGAATATTCATCTTATTATGACCTTGGCCTTGTTATTGTGACCTTGAATTAAAACTTTGTGGCTTGGGTGATAATGGTTCTTATGGGGATTTTGAGGATTATGCCAACGCCAACTCCTTACTCTGGCTGGTATAGTTTATGAGAATATTGAGGAATGGGTGGGCTTTGATGGCCATTCTTGGTGTATAGTGATTGATAATTCCTTGAGTTTTATGGATTATTTAAGAAACTAACCTAAATGATTGTGTTTGGAGATGACTACCTTGAGAGGATGATTTATTACTCTCTGAAAAGAATTGGATGTGAAGTAGGGTTGTAGACTTTTGAATGAGTTTATGAGTGCCCATATAAGTTTCTCCAAGATAAGGTACCTTTGTTCCATGCTTTAGAGCATTTCACTTACATAGTAGATAAGCCATTGCTTCTTCCCTTCTTCTCTAACTAACATGGAGCCAATGTCGTCTTCACTGACTCTGAGGTATAGTGATAAAGTTTCATCTGGCTAAGAGCTTTAAAAAAGAGGCAACGAGATGAGGAGGATCTTTAGTTTTTGAAAGATGGCTTCATAATATTCTCCCCAAGAGAATTTCTTCTTATTTTTGAGGATTTTGAAAAAAAGAGGGAACATCTCTCTCCAACTTGAGAGATGAAGCAGTTGAGTCTGATGATTCCCTCAATGAGTTGTTGGACTTCCTTGACAATTTTATGTGTTCTTATCTCCAGTATGTGGATAATTATATTATGCTAACAGATTTGCTTTATATTTTTATAATCAAATCTGCATAGCTAACAACATACCACCTCAAAAGATCAGTTGGTGTTTCAATATCACTTTGAGAATATAAATATTTTTTTTTTTCATAATCAAACTCAGTAAAAAGAATATACTATTCATATGGAGATATAAAATGATTTTCATCTATCATTTAAAAAATGAACTAACCAAGGAATAAAATAATATCTAAGTGTACATATTTTTCTTCTACTTTAGTGAGCTAACGCATGGGTTATTTTTTTTACAGGGTTCTAGATTCCCTATAGTTAATTACATACCTAGATGAATCTTGAGAAAAATCTTAATTAAAGTCGTGACTCGACTTCTTTAGATTTACAAAGCTTTAGATCAAGGATTTGAATTTCAATGTACCAATTGGGAAAGGTTCAAAACATTGAACATTTATCTGCATTGTCAATTGATGAAAGGTAGAGAGTGCTTGAGATTCTTAACAATCACAAATATTCCAACTTCTTTTAAGATTGTGATTAACAAGTTTAGATCAAGATTTAATTTAGGGTTTAAGTTGATGGTTTATTAGAAGATTGGATAACCCTCTTGAGGGGTGCAGGAAGTGTATGCAAATTTGGACTTACGTCTGCTAAGAGTGGACAACTAGCTAAGCACCTAAGCGCATTTTACAAAACCATAACGTTTAGGTTGTTGCAACTCAGACTTTTGAGTTTATGATTTTGATGATAATAAAAAATATTGATTAATCCTTTTTTTCTCCTAGTATTTGTTGGGCATATTTATTTATGTGTTGACTAATATTTCAGGTACACCATGCACCATTTTTTAAAGATTCAAGGGTCAAGATTGTGTAGAATTTATTGTATTAAATGAGTTTGTAATTTTCATTTCTTGAGTCAAGTCTTGTAATGATGTATGTTAGATTGGTGATGGTGCACACACATAGGGGGAGCAAAAAATGATTTTAAATATTTAAATTTTCCTGTGCATCGTATTGTACAATCTGGATCATACTGTATAATCTGGTGTAACATAAATTAATTAAATATTATATTTTCCAAAAAAATATAACTAATTGTACAGTACGAACACAACATCGTACTGGACGATCTGTTATAATTAGAAAGCCCTCCATCCATTAAATTAGGCAAAAAATTAAATTTGAAAAGTTGTTCTAATCATACTGTATGAACATAATCGTACAATATGATGTTTAAAATATTACCTAATTTAATCCCGTGATTGGTCAATCAAAATGGCTTAATTTTGATATTTTAATCGTACTGTATGAACTGGATTATACTGTACGATTAATAGAGATGATTTTGGTGGTTACATGCTTCGTCTTAGACAAACCGCATTTTTATTAAACTATTTGTAGAACACTAACTAGTGATCGTACTGTATTTCTATTGAACTATTCATATCATACTAACTAGACATCGTACAGTACGAACATACAAATTGAATTATTCATACAATACTACTGGTGATCGTACAATACTAACAGGTCAAATTCTGCACATCGTACTGGATGATCCTGCGATCATACTGTATGATCTGTGACGAAGAAAATGATTTTTTAGGCCCTCTATTTAAGCTTTCTCATAAGACTTTATAAGAGTCTTTGGCAGCCATTATATTTTCATTCTTTTGGAGAAAACTTAAAGAGAGGACTTGAAAGGCAAAGAGGAAATGGTGGAGTTTGAGAGAGAGAGAAGATCCTTGGAGGGGATTTCAAGGGAGTATGGAGTGGATTTCACATGGTTGCTCCGACAAGTTTTCACCTCAGTTCCATCGGATTCAAGGTTCATCTTGAGGAAAGTTTTGGGAATTAAGAAGAAGATCTCTTTGGTGTCAAAGGACCCGACTCCTCTGCTGCACCAGGGAAGATGGAAGTGATTTTATAAGGCTTCTTCGCTTAGCTGTGAGGGATAACGGAAAGTCACTAAAGGTTTAATACAATATTCGGAGGGTGCATCCGGGGAGTGGACGTAGGTCAAGATTTGACCGAACCACTATAAATCTGGTGTGTTCTTTCCTTTATTATTTATCCACTTTATTTTAGCATTTATTTTCATTGCAATTAACTGCATGGGTGAAATTGGTAATTTATCTTTTAATTGTGAATGTAATTCCCTTCTGCATCAAGTTATAAAAAAGATTTTTCTTTTCGTTAAAGAAGATTTTAAAATATCCAATTCACCCCCTCCCCCCTCTTGGCGCCTCTCAAACTTTGAATTGGCATCAGAAGCACTTTCTAGTGGTATCACGTACTTTCATAGGTATGATATATGCAAGGTAGATTGCTCTTGTTTGTACTGGAATTAATGATTTAAATTTAGACATTAAATCAAATTTTTTGAAGATGTTAGGGGTTCAAATGCTCCTAACTAATTCCATTTGAAATAATTTTACCCTACACTCTAAATCTTTTAAAAGCTACTAATGAACACTAGAATGATAGATTTTCTATGAAAAATTTAATAGCAAAACAAACTTATACTAAGAGGAATAGTAGACTCAATATTGTTGCTTAGGTTGTCACTTACTTATTATTGGCTTGTGTGCATTGGTTTGTGTATGTAGCAGAAACATAAAATGCTTGTCATGAATGCAATTTATAGGTAAAGGAGTTGGGGTATAAAAGTATAAAAAAACTACAACATCCTAGGAGCCTAACATGAATGTCCAGGCAAAAGTACATCCAACATCAAGAAACCTAGAAAAAACATGCAATTTGTGGAAAATCATTTATAATCTATGAATGGATGAATGCATATGAATGAATGTATAAGTGTAAAAGTAAAGCACAACCCAAGGTATGCATAAAAAATATAGGTTTCCAAGCTTCATAAACAAAACATTTAGATCTCTACACTTATATAATGACACAAGTCCTTAGAAATGTAAATTAATTATTTAATGTCTTCTAATCTTCTACATTTAGTTCCTTGTATGTACAAGATATAGAATTTCAAAATAAATGAACCTCAAAAGAAGAAGAACATTCTTTTGGACTTACTTTATAAACAAATTACATTTAGACTTTCACAACTATTTATACTTTATAATTCTATTTACATTTACATTCACATTCACAATTAAGTTTACAAAAGAAAATGACACTACTCCTACAAGGTCAGTATGCAAAAAAAGTGTGTAGTGTGTATATACATAATTATCTAGATGACATCACAAAGTACAATGAAAAAAAACAATCACATCATTACACATCCACCAAAATAGCATCGAACCACATTAATAGCAATAAAGTAAATAATCCACCCTAACTCCTGTAGAGTTGGCTATCCTATTAAACAACTAAAGTGTGTGCTAACGTGTATGGTTTAGACATATCATAGGTTGATTAGTAATTGATGTTTTTTATAAGTTGAGTTTATTTGTTTTCAGGTTGAAAGATTTGGTTTAAAATTTAAATTTTAATAATTTAATGCATTATATTTTATTTAACTATTTTAATTGTTTAAATTATTTTAGTTTAGGTTTTAAAGAACCTTGGCAATTAATAACTTCAATGTGTGGTTTGAAGTCATTAATCAATAAGTCCTAGGCTTACAAATGAATATATTTATTTCATCCCTAAGGATAAAGCAAACACATGAAGCCTTTGTTTTAATTAAGTATTTTATTTATTTTAGGTTTTAAAGAACTATGTTACTTAATAACTTCAAAGTGCTTGAAACTAGCAATAAAAAAAGTTCTAGGCTTTCAAACTAATACATTTATTTTCCTCTAACGGATAAAGCAAGTGTATGTAGCCTTTGTTTTATTTAAGTTTGTTTATTTGTGTTTGATTCATTTTTTTTTGAGTTTATTTGGCTTGATTTGTTTAATTGATTTAAATTAAATTTGGTTTATTATTTATGTTTATTTAATTTGAATCAAATCATTTTTATTTATCATTATTTGAATTTTCTTTTATTTATTTGATTTTTAATTTGATCTTTTTACATGAATTTTATTTGATTTTGTATTAATTTAATTTATTTGTTTAGTTGAATAATATAATTTTATTAAAAGTTTTGATTTATTTTTAATTAATTATTTATGAATTTTATTTTATTTATTTGATGCTGACTTATTTAAATTTTTATTAGCATTTTATTTAATTTTACTTTATTTAATTAATTTCTTCTATTTATTTTGTTTGAATTTGATTAATTGCTTTATGTTTATTTATTTATTTATTTTTATTCAATCATTTTATTTTTGTTTACTGATTTTTTTTTTTTTACTTATTTATTTGTTGTTTTTATTTTTGTATTTGTTAAATATCTTTTATTCTTTTATTAAGTTGTTTGATCAAAGTTTGACTTTTTTACTTTTTTAAAAATTTTTAGAGTTTTCTTATACATTTAGAATGTAATGCAATTTAGTTTATATTTTTAGAATTTTATTTATTTGATTATGACATTTACAAAAGCAACTTAATTAATTGAATTATTAAATTGAGATGATTAGGCTACTTTTAATTTTTGAACCAAAATAACTCTAATCAGCTTGTAATCATCACTTGCATGTAGCTCTCCAACCTACAAATAAATACACTGGTCCATCAGGCAACTCAAGGCAAAATAATGACCTTCCCTGACTTACCCGAGTAAGAAAATCGACCCATTAACCTTCTTAGCAAAAAAAATCAACTAGGGTTTCATCTCAGACCAGCCTGCTTCAACTGATGTTGAATTCCTTGAAGGAGCAATAAGAAGAAGCATCCCAAAATTGATGAAAGCTCATTGCCACACCATTCATCGAAAGGTATGCTCGCCTTTCATAAGCAAGCTCATGAATTACTTCCATCCTAATGGATGCTACCAACAAGCAAGTCTATTCACATTCCAAAGGCGGCCACTCACCTTATTTACAGAAAAATAACCATGAAGCATCATGTCGAAATCCGTAAATGGAAGAAATAACTCATTAAAAAGAAAGGACATCAAAAAGATAAATTAGAATAAATGCACCTCATATAACCATGATATAGCTTAATTTACCTCCCAAAATATTTATTGTTCTGTACAAAAAGGATAGACATCACTCTAGAGAAATAAGGGTTACACCATCAAAAGAGAAATAAATAAACCATAGTTGGCTGACTCTCCCCCATTGCAATAAGTTTCATAATGAGTAGTGTGTAAGTCCCTAAAAAAAGACAAGTCTTAAGTGCCTTTGCACATAGGTGACTATAGGCACTATATCATTAGCCATTATAGAGGATGCCCCTCCCTCTTTTAAACAAGCTCCACAAAAAGTAGTGTGTAATTTCCCTTCCAGTTAGCAAAGTTTCAGATAATAGACGATGGCATCAAACAACTCTGAGGTGGATCCCTCTCCCTTTAACATTAAAAGCTCCGTAATAAGGACAAAGCATGAGTCCCCTCAGCCAGCAAGTCTTGATGGTTACCCTCGTGAAGACCAAGATTCTAGTATGAGGCATGTTCCATCATAGGTGTTTTTGCACACAAGTTATAAAACCCTCACCATTGAGTCAATAGGGTCAAATTGCATTAAAAACAAAATAGAAAGTTCAAAGTCTAAATTCTTCACAAAAGCTTAAGATTAATATACTAAAATTAACTAGCATCACCACTCATGTATGAGAATGTATGAAAAACAACCAAGAAATAAAAGAAGCTCTTTATGTCCATTCAATCAAAAGTGTAGAAGAGTTATAAATTAAAGGTTGATGTGACTTATTTATTAATAGTACTCACGCCTTCACTATCTTTTTCACTATCGCTATCAAAAAATTCTCTGAGGTAACAGGAAAAAGCCATGAATATGTTGTAATCCAGGAGTCTGTCCCTATTGATAATAACAAATACTATTGGTTGTTTATTAAGTTTCACAAGCTCTATATACTGCATTTGTTTTCTCTATGTACTACTAACATTTCAAGTTCAGCATACACCAACCATCGTTAGAAAATTAGAGCTCAAGAATAAGTTGCATATGATAGATTTGTTTAAAATAGTTTGTAATTTTATTTTTCTTGTGTCAATGTATGTAAAAAGGTGTATATTAGCTTAACAATTATGGACACAAATAAGGAGAGTGAAATTAAATATTTTAATTTTTTTGAAGATTGTGCTGGACGATCTGTATTGTACTGTATGATCTGTATGATATAAAAATTAATTAAAAATGTTTGATTAAGTAAAATAAAACTTGAAATTAAAATGAACTAATTGTATTAAACAAAAAAAAATTGTACAATGCGATTAGTTATATTCAGGAATCCCCGACACCAATTAAATTAGGCAATATTTTAAAATTTAAAAATTTAGACTATTTATACTATATGAACTAAATCGTATTATATGATGATTTAAAATCTTTCCTAATATAATCCCTATGATTAATCAATCGAATATGGATTAATTAAGATTTAAGATCGTACGATATGATCAGGATCGTATGGGACAATCAATAAAGATAATATTTGGTCATCCTATGATTCATCATATACTAAATATGATTCGATTAAATTATTCATGCTATATAAACTTGATTGTATAAGATGATCGATAAAGATGATATTTGGTCATCCCAGGGTTTATCTTGTATGAACTATCATTTGATTAAACTAATCATATTATACACTCATTTATTTGTATGATATGATACATGAAGAATTTTTATTGATTATATTGGACAACTATTCATCATACAATACTAATAGGGCAAAATTGAACTAGTCGTATGATATGATCCATACAACGTAATATACGAAAAGAGATGGTAGAATTGAATTAGTATGGTATTTAGAAAGCCCACTATTTAAGCTTTCTTAATATACATAATAGATGCCTTTGGCAGTCTAAGGGTTGAGTCTTGAGTCTTTTGTAAGTGAGATTTTCAAGAGAAGGCGTTGAGTAAGGGAGAGAAATGGTGAAGTTATAGAAAGGGAGAAGATTCTTGTGGGTTTAAGGGAGTATGAGAGGGAGTTTCACAGGGTTGTTTTGACCAACTTGCATCTGAGTTCCTCCATATGTCAAGGTTCATCTTAAGGGAAGCTCTGGGAAGACCCATTTGGTGTTTAAGGGTCACCAGCTACTCTACCGCATCGGGAGGGTGAAAGTAATTCAGGCTACTCTACCTCACCGGGAGAGTGAAAGTGATTTGAGCTACTTTGCCTCACTAGGAGCATGAAAGTAGTTTTGGCTACTCCACCTCACAAAGTGGGTGAAAGAGATTTATGCTACTCGATCTCACAAGGAGGGTGAAAGTGATTTGGGCTACTCCGCCTCACCATAATGGTAAAAGTGATTTTAGTTCTCAGTCGTACTGAGGAAGTGGAAGTGATTTTGTAAGGGATCCTCCACCTAACCGTGGAGACCGAAGGAGAGTCACTAAATGTTTAGTGCAATACCTTAAAAGGACTTGAAGGAGTGGACATATGCCATGTTAACCAAACCACTATAAAAATCTAGTTTGCATTTTCTCCTTCAAAAATTCATTTTATTTTTTTTCCCCTACTTTCCTATACTATTATTTTTTGCAATTTGGTTTAGCTTTTGTGATGCACAAATTATATTGGTTAGTTTCAATTGAATCTTATTTTTGGAAAAAAAATAAAAAAAGTCAAAAGAACAAAAGGCTTTATTTATTTTTATAAAATAAAAAAAAAACAAAAATATTTTATGCTTGTTTAGAGTTTTAATTTTTGCTTCCACTTTAAAACTGAGATTGGTTATTCAATTTAAAAGTTTTGAAAAAATAAAAATAAAAACACTAATTCACCCTCTCTTTGTGTGTCATTCTGTAGTTCAATTGATTTCACAACCATCCAATAAACTTTAAGAATTTGGGATGGAGCTAGCCTCTGGCTACCAATCTTCAAACACAATTAGTGACCCCATAACCGGAGTAAATTTCAAAGTTGTCGCCATGAATAACATGGAGGACCTCATCAAATTTCCTAGACAACTCCACAACAGTCGCCTCAGCCTATCATTCATTGGCCTTCATGACTTCAACAAAATCAGCAAAAATCGTCTTGGCCTAATATTTGGCCTCTAGAATCGACGTCGCTACATCCTTTGTCGAGTCCAGTTCAAACTGATGATGATCCTTTTTGTTCAGGTAATCTCCTCCCCAATAAAATTTAGCTTACGTCATCTCTAAATAAACCTTCCTCTCGTAGAAGAGCTTCCTTATATCATCCAGCGTTCAGCTATAGAAATCGACCTAAGATGATGCCTTCCTAAAAGAAAAACCTTCTACTAAGAATCGGGCAGCAATTTCATGACTAAGTAGGCAAAACCATGTCGGCTAAATTCTAATATGAGCATCTACAGCTCAATATTATAAAGAAGCTTGCCATTAAAGAAGCACCAACTAAATACCAGATCAAGACCTTTCTTTGTCAGCACTCCCATAACACTCCTCACTAGAGCGTAAGATGACATCATCATCTGATGGTGTGTAGCTCCTTGACCCAGCCAAGTATTCAGGGCACTTGGCAGGGTCTTTCCCTTTACTCTGAGCAAAAATCTCCTCACCTCTGCCTGTTAGCTTAGCAAACTCTTCCTCTCCGCTAGAAGGTTTCATAATACATTTTACCCTCACAGGCAGGAGAGGAAATCTCTACCCCTCAGGCGCCCGTGGTCTCTTCTCCATTGCCATTATCAAACTCATCCCTACGTCGGCATCCTTCCACTTCTTCGAGCGGACCTCTCGATGCACTTTAGGACTGACCGAAGAAGGCTTTTCCTTTAACCTCATCACTGCTAATATAGTTTTGCTCATAGAAGCCAGATCCATAGGAAAAAAATCAACTCGCAATCTTCCTTAAAAGGATATATACAAAATTAAAATTAGACAAAGACTCCATCTCATCAAAACGAGCGAGTCACTTATCATAGAAAGTTTTATAAACATTCTAGTAGGTAACACGGTGTTGAACAAACAATGTTTCATTCTTCACACATTCAAGTATTACCTCCACTTCATAAAATAATTTTTGAAGAACCAACTTCTTCTTCCTCAGCTCAACCGGGGTAGTCAGCACCTTCCAGTCGAGTACACTCAAAATAATGAGTTTTTACTTCCAATCTCGCATCTTATTTTCCAAGCCTGCTATCTTGCCGAATGCATGCGAGATTTGGATGAAGCACTCTTAAGACTCTTTCACCATGAACACATGCATGAACAAGCTCAGTGACCCCAACAAATTGTGTTCCCATAAGAAAGATGCAAACTACATGATCACCACCATAGAGTTTATCAATAGTTGAGTAAGAACTACTCTAGTAATTCAAGATTTCCTCTATCTCAACGCACAAAGGAAATCATAGCCCCCAACACCAAGTGATCTATGAGAATGACCAATTCTCCATCCAGTGTGGAGTTAATACATCATCCTTCACCAACCTCACAATGTAGTCAGTATGAGAAAAGCAGAAAGCTTGGATGACATACTCTTTAGTAAGAAGAGTTTTATGAATAGCCTTCTCGTGAAGGAACCTGCTAACACACTTATACAAGACAAACATATCAATAGAAATGTTTAAGAACAAAAGAAACGTAAAAGATAAAAATAAAGATCCCATTCTCATGACCCTATCTCTTATATTTATAGCCTGAACCTGGCACACATAGATCAAAACATCTCAAATCAAATTCAATGTGAAAAATCTCACCATTCCCTCTCATCATAACAATATCTAAAGAGCTAAATCACTCTCACTCCCAATTACTGCATTAGTAATTCTCAAAATCAATCCATGGCAAACCTGCTGCCTCATCCTATTTAACGAAATTTTAAAAAATACAAATATCCTTTTTTTTCTTTTTGCAAGTCACTTCAAGAAGCCAATGATTTTATTCATGAAAAAGGGCAATCGCGCCCGAACACTTAGACATATATAGAGACTGGAAAATGAAAACAAAATTAACCTATACAGTGACCATACCAGACACACTCCAACATAGGATCTTTCATCATACTCCGTGCTAATCTGCTTATCTTGTCAATGTAATCAATAATGTTTTTGAGCTCCCTGGTGAAATCCCTCCTGCTTCGTCTGACTAAGCATTAAATACCACACAGCTTCCACCAAGTACATACGACTTCACATAGCCAACATCTATTCATTCAATAAAGCCACAGCTCCTCTCAAATTGATATCTAGCAACAACTTCATTTTTAATAATATTTCATATCTATGCTTATTATTTTATAATTTTTATATACCTTGTGCCATGTTCAAAATAGCGCGCGCCGCGCCGTGCGCTATGCGCCATGGCTCTAAAGGGACCTTTGCGCCATGGTGCGCCATTCGCCGTTAAGAAGTATGGTCTTAACTATCGACTTCAATGCCACCAACCTTCCTATAATGTCATCCAATGAAATTCACGGTGAGGTTTGTGTACAAGGTACACTAGAAGGAAGTCAGTAGCTGCTCAACGATCTTCCCCCAAGTTCACTCCTCAGCAACCTCTTCAGCAACCATTTCAACAATATTGGCAGGATCAACAGCAACTATATTCCGCTCTAGGGCACTAACCTCCTTTAAGGCTGCTTCATCTGTGCACTCTTCTGTTTGATTAATCATTCATTTCTTACATCAATAGTTTGGAGATTTACCACTTCTTTTTCTCCACTCTTACAGATAATTAGGAGTCAGATTAAACTTTCAACCCCTAATTTGGAGTCACGAGAGCTGAGACACATTTTCACTACTACTAGATTCCTAAACTAGGATTTGTCATGGAAGGAAATGTGCAATAATTATAAAACAATAGTAACAACAATAATATTAAGTCTTTATCTCACTAAATGAGGTCAACTACATGAATTTTTCTCCATTATATCATATTAAAAGTCAAATACTCATTTAAACTAATAAATAAAGGTCATTTCTAATTATTTATATTTAAAATTTTTTAGGTCTATCTCTACTTTCTTAACATAGGCCATATCTAATACATCCATGGTTTAAAATTGCGCAATATGAGGCCCGCCTTTGCACAATTCCAGTAAAAAATGTCTCGATGCTTACGCCTCGAGTTTTTTTTATGAGGCTTGCACCTCAACTTGGTTGAGGCCCGCCTCACCTCACTGGCATGAGGCTTACACCTCACGCTATATATATTAAAACTTACATAAATCTTGAAGTAAATACCCGACATTGGACTCTATAGGAGAGGAGGAAGGGGAGAGAGCAGTTCATCATAATGATGATTCAAATGAATAACCCCTTAGTGATGACAGTGCTGATGACTTATGAGTACTTATGTGATATGTCATTGCTATTTATTTTTGGAAATTGGAATTATATGTTAATGAAAAGAATACTGGGATTTGGAAAAGATAGAATTTTGAGTTGAACTATATTTCATGTTGTCTTATTATTGGGATATTTTGATTTCACTTCATATCTTATGTTTTTTTATGTTTTATATTATTCACTCATTAGTATATAAAAAATTTATCATTTTATATTTACACAATTTTTTGCTTTTAAGGCTTACGCCTCAAAACGCCTTGAGGCTTACGCCTTGCCTCACGAATGAAAAACGTCTCAATACCCGAATACACAATTTTAAACATTGAATACATCTACTCTCCTAAGCAAGTCATCAGAAGATGAACACTTTATGTGACGAAATCATCTAAAGTGACTCTCTCTAATCTTATCTGATATAGGAGCAACTCCAACATTTTCACATATATAGTGGTTTCGCATTCAATTTCTAAGTGTAAAGCCACTCATCCACCTAAGCATCATCATCGTTGCAACACTAAACTTAAAAAAGTAAGCTTCTCTTTTAATGGCCAACATGCAATAATTATAAAAGTGTTATTATTATTATTATTATTTTGATTGATATACTCACTTCAGGAAGAAGGTTGCCAGAATAAACTTTTTGGTGGACTGTAAGAACATAGTTTATACATTCGTAATTTGTTCTTTATTTCTAATCTTTGGTTAATTTCTCTGTTTATGTTACTGGTATATTTCCTGGCCTGAATTTTTGTAGGGTATTGATTTTAGCAGAGAAGTCAATTGGAAATATATAATTTTCATTGCATTTTCTTCTATTAACTATCCATTGGAATAGTCTTTAATTAGTGTTTCCCTACCATCTATTTGTAGTACTAATTTTATATTGGGAGATTGCTATTTAGTATATTTTGGAATAAATTTTATCTTTAAAGTATCTCTTAATTTGTTTGGAAATTTTTAAATGTTGCTTTATGTGCTGACGTTTGTATGCAAAGTTTTTTTAATTAGCCTCAAAATATCACATCATTTAAAGCTTAAATTCGTGAATAAAGATAGTCTGCAAATGCAATAATCAAAATAGTATATAATATGTTTGATTACTATATATCTTTTGTGGTTTTACAGAATGATAAAATGATTCTAAACATAGAAATGTAATGTTGTAACAAATAGCAAATTGAGAATTAAATAAAATTATTTTTATAAGCATCATCGACTTATAGTTGTTCTTACAGATGGGAAGTTTTCTTATGCAATTATTTTAATGCCTTGCGATGATATCCAAGCTTTTCTTCTCATCAAACGCAGTTTATCCGATCATTGTATATCCATGTCGGTCCCGTTCATGTCATACCCGATAACTACAAAAGATGAATGATGATACAATCGAAAGAACTCTATACAAATGAAGGCTGAAATATATTGGGAAAAAGAAAAAAAAAAGGAAAGCAAACAAGAATTAAAAAAAAGGTAAGCAAGAAATTCAACTTCATATACCTCAAAATACACATAATTGAACAAATATACCCACTATTTATTTTCTTTCAAAAAATATTGTTAAACCTTTCATTCAAACAAAACTATCCTCTTGTATTTGTAAATTGCTTATACAAGTTCGTCGCAAACCAAATTAGTTTCAAGTTGAACCGTTATTTGAACTTGGTTTGAACCTTAGTTTGATCCTTCCATTAGATCGTAGTTCCAACCAAGGTCCCTTGAGTTAATCCACTCTTTCACACATCATTGTTCTGTGATGCCTCCCCTAGCAAGCTCTATTGCACGTTCGATCGTGTAATGTCTTACCTTGCATAATTAGTCCACAAACAGTTCTTCTCCTCACATACACTTGATCTCGGTATTGCCTTCCCCATTGAGCTCCATCACATGTCATGGGTCCCGTGATTGTATTCCCCATTGAGCTCCATGACATGTCATGGGTCCCATGATTGCCTTCCCTAGTGTGGTTTGTTCACAAACTCCTCTTCTCCTCACACATAACCAATCTCATTAATGCCTCCGTCGATTTGTGATGATATAGGTCATGCATCAACTATGTGAAGTGCTATAAGTTTCCAAGAACCACAATTTTCTACTTTTGAAACACTTAGTCTAAGAGAATAATCCAAGCAAATAGATGCTTACATCTTACGGAACTGAAAAGAAAGGCATGCAGCATGCTTTATTTGAAAGGTTTGAATAACCATGTGCTTCAATTTGATGAAATTGAGACAAAAATTGATCAAGCAGAACTTAAGCCAGCTTACAAACCAACTCAACTCAGTTACAATTCTAGTGGTACTCAACCAAGCTTAACTCAATTACATCCTACTTTACTGACCCTGCTACAATCCTAAATAAGAGAACCACATCATAAGAAGAGCCATGAGATAATCCCTCAAGAAAAATAATTCTATTATTACAACTTAACATCTAATTATTTACACTTGAGTATTAGATATGCAGCTAACAATCTCTGTTGAATAAACAAACGTTTAAAAAATGATTCTCAAAATTTTATTTTCCAATGAAGTATGCCAGTCCATGATTGGTGAAGTACAGTGTTTTCAGCTTGAACATGCACGAAAATGCACAAAATTCTGAATGAATGAAAAAATATGATAAATCAATCCCGGCTTTTAGAAGTTCCTACCTCAAAGAAGTCAAATGCCATCCAGAGAAGATCTGCTTCAGCAACACTTCAATCAATCTTCCCTCTATCCAATTCCGAACAATACAACGAAGATTAGTAAAGTGTTTGATTAAATCAGAAGAACCAGCTAATTTCAGACCCGACACCTCAGTAGCAGCGTTATAGAGACCCACGGGTCCCTAAAGAATAACTTCTTGAAGATCCCTAAAGAACAATTTCTTGAAGATGAAATAGATTCCAAAATGGATCAATCCAACTGGCAGGGATAATAAGAGGTTTGGACAACTCAATATCTGTTCTCCATTAAAATGTAGAGATGTTTTATGCTCACCTTTGTTTTGTTTATGAGCTACCAGTGCAAGAAGAGCTTCTCATGTCTTGTTCCTCAATGTTTGGAGGGTAAACAGTGTCAAAAACAACCCGGGCAAAGACATGACGAAGCTCAGCCAAACCACCATGGGCCAGACTCTGATAATTAATTTTACTTCCTTGTTTTGGAACAAAGCCTCCCTCTGAATCTCTGCTTTTAACGCATTCAAAAATCCGGCAAACCCTCAAATAAAGTTGCAGGGGAATGAATACCTACAATTTGATAAAAAAATTTAGAATATAGAAGTAACCAACTCATTAAGACTTTGAAAGAGAAGATATTGAATAAGTTCGCAATGTAGAATTGGACAAAGAAAACCATGCGTATCAACTCTATAATAAGAATGTCTTTGTCAGAAATTTGAATCCAAATATCCCACTGCATCCATAGAAGAAAACAAGCATGCCTTTTACTTCAAAATTTTAACTTAGGCTTCGTTTGGGACGGCTTTTTTATTGCTTTCTAAAACGGAGTTTTAATAATTAAAAAAAAAATTGTACTAAAACTCCATTTTAGAAAGCAATAAAAAAGCCGTCCCAAACAAAGCCTTAGTGTTATTGTCAGTGTAATTAAACATTTTTGGATCTAGATTTCAGGTAAAAAACACTGTTCATATTTTATTTTCCTTTTTTTATTTTTTTTTTATTTTCATATCACTCTCATTCCCAGTATCCAAACACGCCCTAAATGTTAGGAACAGCTACTCACCAGATTAGACATTGGAGCCTGAGGATATTGTGCCATTTTTTGTGAAACAAAATATTCATCAGTCATACATTCTAATGCAGTAATCACTGATGAAGCCAGGTCTAAAACCTCATTTATCAAACCTTTATCCTCATCCCACATCCGGGGTTCCAATATTTCTGAATAGTTTTGATTGTGCTCACTGGTGATCCTCCTGGAAATATTAACAGCTTCAAGCATATCTCCACCATTATGAACAGCCAAGCTGAAAGTAGCCACTACCAATGGATCCCGAGGTACACATGCCAGTGCTTCGTGAAATGCCAATATTGCAACCCTGTTACAAAAACTATAGGGGTGAAATAACAGGATGATCAGGATGAGTATACAAACCACTGAGATGAAAAAAGAGTAATTATTTCTACAATAAATATTTAAAATCCCCTTATCTTCATTGTATTGGTTATCATTCAAAGAAAGCCCCAAGAGTTTTCCAAATGAAACGACCTTACAGCTAAAACAAATAAAGCAGATCACATTTCTCTACCAAGGTAAAAAAAAAAAAAACTGTAAAAATTGTAATGAGTCATTACATAATTGCCAAGTTAAACAGTATTAGAAATATATTGTTTCAGAAATGGATGCAAGTAACACCAAGAACTTACTTCAATGTCTAAGTATCTCTTAAGTACGTTCATTAGAATGACTAACCAACCTAATGTATTTGGCTAGGAAGTTATGTAATACCACAGTTTAATTTTTTATACTAGACAAAGCCAATGTCAATAATTGGCATTATTATATATGCAAAATAACAACTCTTCATAAAAAGATAAATGATTCAATAAAGCTGACATTTAGAATACCAAGATCTTTTGAAATTCAAATGTCCTTAATTGAATTTGTACACCCAAAGTGACCTTGGTCAGTCAACACATCTTTATCATATAAAAAATTTGAAACAAACCACCCAACTCTATTTAATCAATTCAGATCGCCATCATGAATCACATAAAGTCAGTTGTCAAACACTTGAACCAAATCACCTAGGTTATCTCGCCTTTTAACTAAAGCTTCCAAAAAAGTGGGTCTACTCGACAATTGAATCTTTCAAGTTGTATAAAGCTACTAAGGCACTCAAAATAAACTCGCCAATCTTTCAAATTGTATAAAGCTACTAACCTACTCAAAAAAACTTGCCAAGAGAACTTCCAATTGAACTTGTTATTGATCTTGCCAAGGTAGTTAGCCATGGAACTTGACAGAGAGTAAGCCATATGAAAGTCTTCCACAAATGAACTCGTACTCAGCTTGAAACTCAGCAGAAGTTAACCAAGTACTTGGACAACCATTAGTTAGAGATATAATCAAACTGAGTTGAGCTGAGCACATCATATATTAGACTTGGCTTAATTATACTATGAGTTGTTCATATTTGGCTTGAACTCGAGCTAACCTTTCATCTATAGGTTCTTTCTAGGTTTGTTTAATTTTTTTTATTCAAACTCAGGCTTGTAGTTAGCTTGCCTAAATTAATCAAATAAGTATTTAAATGAGATAATGAACAAGCTAAAATTTTGAATGAGTGCTTATTGATCTGGGGCTAAAGGACATGGGTTACTTGAATTAGGCTTGTGTGACAATGATGCACAGGATGAATATGAGTAGGTTTTCTATAATATTAATTATCCATTAGATACGCAAGTATACCTGTCAATCAAATAAAAAAATGATGAGAGAGTGTCAATCCAACAAGAAAGTCTTATGCTTAATTGTAATCAAACTACTACCATCTACTATAGATGCAAGATTTATTTTATTGAACGAAAATCAGAGGTTTTAAGTTTCTGCTACTTATAGAGAATGCAAAAGATAATAAGACACTAAATATATAAAACATGTTTTGGACTAATGTCTGTAAAACAACAATTGTTTTCTAATAAAACTCTTAAATGTTGATGTGGATCAAAGCATATGCATCTCTAAATCTTTATCAATATTGTAGGGGTGAAAAGGGAGGATTTTCGCCTTCCTACAATACTAATATCTCAATAGAACCTAGAAGATTAAACATCTTATGTCTAGACATGCCAACATTTCATTTTAATACTTCTATTTATTCCAATATTCCTCCGTCAAGGCAATATATAATGCTAGATATTAACGGCACACATGATCATTGTATGTATTAAATTAAGAATGGGAGATAATGAAAAAATTCATTACTTATTTAAGACATAAGAGTCTACATTAGTACTTGTAATGTGTTCACATCATTAGCTCAAAACACAGAAATTAGACGATCATGAATAAGATAAATAGCAAACAAATCTTCATTTCAAGTATAGAAGAAAAGATACATGATAAATAAAGGTAAAATATCACCAGGATAGTACAAATGCACTTCTTCACACTCCTTCCTCCTTTAAATGTAGGATTGCTTACAACAAGATAGGCTAAGATCTTCAATGAAAGTATCTTACACTTTTTTAGCCTTCCTTAAACATTAATCTAAGATGGCACTAAAGAACTACATTGAAAATTACATAACTTTATTGAATGTTATGGAACTATTTAACAAAAGAACTGCAAAACTATTTATAGTAAGCAAAAAATGACCTCAAGCATCACGGCACCCGACTTGGTAGCGCTGCGGCATTGATAAATTAACTAGCGCCTCAGGACTGAAATATTTTCTCCGTTGTGTTGACGAATATTTTCGCATCGACTCGACCCCGATTGAACCCGACGAGGCTCGATCATACTCGATCGACCCATTCAATCGTCGTCGAGGCGAAATTAACCCAAATTAAGCCCAATTTAATTAAATTAAATCCAATTTAATTTAATTAAAATCAAATCAATTTAAATTTAACCCCGTCGAGCGTCGTCGAGCCCAATTCGACGCTATTCGGCATCAATTCGAGTTTAATTTTGTAACATTAACTCGATCAGACCCAAATCGATCCAATCCGAGTTCGATTCGAGCTCAATTTCAACCCTAATTTGTCAATTTGGGCTGAATTTGGTTCTCAAAACAAATTTTGAGATCTAGGGCTGAGATTGTACTCCAAGACCCACCCATTTTTATTTCAATTGAGCAGAAAATCTACTCTAGTAGATTTTTCTCTCATTTCTCGCAACGAGGCAGGGAGATGGGACAATTCAGGAGGCTCTACGCATGTTGACCTGCTATACCGTGCAAAAAGAAAAAAAAATTCCATACCTCTCTGCCATCGCACGTCGTTCGCACGTCGTAGCCACGACCGACGTCGCATCCCCCACGTCGCTCGCACAACTCGCTCGAGTCGTTAAAAGCCCGAAAGCAATGAGGCCTTCGGCCTCTTACGCGATTCCTCCTCTCCTCCCAAGCCCGCTCTCCCCCTGCGCTCTCTCTCTCTCCTTCCAGTCGGAACGGAAGTTACGACATTTTGATCGGAAGCAATACGGGAGCTCGTTCGCTGTGGAGACAACCTTCTCCCTTCCAGCACCCTCCCTCGGTTCTCCCGTGGCCGGTCGACCCCGCTCCTTCGAGCGACTTTCCCTTCCGGTAGGATCGGAAGTTACGACTGTTTGATCGGAAGCAACTCGGGAGCTCGCTCGGCTGTGAAGATAACTTTCTCCCTTCCGTGCGTTTCTTCGGCTCCTTCCTGGCTGTTCGACCTCGCTTCCTCCAACGACTTTCCCTCTCTGTTGGACCGGAAGTTCAACATTTTGATCGGAAGCTACGACGGGAGCTCACGGACACTGAAGGTAGCTTTCTACCTTCCGAGCTTCTCTCGGCCAAATCCTGTAAATAAAAAAAAAGTCTTTTTTTTATATAATTATAATAATTACTAATTATTTTTAATTATTAATCAATTATATTTATAATTAATTAATTAAATATAATTAATTAATAATTAATTATTTTTAATTATAATTAATCTAAAATAATAATAATAATAATAATAACGATTCTTTTATCGATGCTTGCAACGAACCGGCAAACCCCCGAGGCGCTCACGTAGCGTTTAGGGTGGGAAACCGGTGCGATGCTCGCGACGATTTAAGGATCCCTCTTCAAAGCTTGCAACGAGCCGGCAAACCCCCGAGGCGCTCAAGTAGCGTTTAGGGTGGGAAACCGGTGCGGCGCTTGCGGCGAAGGGGATAAAAAAAATGTGTTCTTTATTTTCATATAAGTACCCCCGAACGCCCACGTGGTGCAGAGGGGGGAAATCTGCTTTTTCTGACTCGTGCTCCACACCCTTAAACGCTCACGTAGCGGGCAGGGATTTTGATAAAATATGCGACCGCGGTGTCACTTTTGGCATCTACCTGAAGCGCTCACGTAGCGTCGAGGGGAAGGTTGCCTCTTGGTTTTTCCCCTAAACGGGGGAGACGCCGGGAGGCTGCCGAAATTCAGACTGAAGGCACCGTGGACTTGAACAGAATTTTGGCCTATATGTGAGCAAGTTTTGGACATAAAAGAACAAGAGCCTGCATTCAAATGAACATGAACAGTAGACTTGTGGACCATCGAACTTGATTGAACACGAGCAGAGGAACTCGTACTTAAACTCAGACTCGAACTTGTGAACCTTAGAGTTGAGTTTAAATTTGATTGAATCATATGCAAAATGACTGAAACTTAAACTAAGTTGAGGAATCAAGCTAAATTCAAACGAGTTGACCTCGAGTGCAAAGGATTTAAATCAAACTGGCGGATATTGAACTTGAACTGTACGATATCAAATGAGATGAACAAGACTTTGAGCAAAGACTTGAACTTGTACGTTGGAACTCAGACCTGGATTCAAACACATATAAGGACAAGGCTTGAATCCAGTGCAAGGGAGTTCAAACAAGAACATGTGTATGGTTAATAATGACTCAAAGTCCAACACAAGATCTGGATGCACGAACTCCTACAACAATTCCCACAAGGTCAATATACTATGCTTGCAAGCAACAACATACAGTTGCAAAGCATCCGAGCAATCAAAGATCCGTCCTCTACAAACAAGAAAAATCAACGAACCACCTGAGATTGGTGAAAGGTGGACATGATGCAGATATAATAGACCCCTACGACAATCCTTACAAATGCCTGTTAATTGAGATGGCTATACAGAAGACCAATGATGGAGGATCCGCCTCCCTACAAACAAGTACAACAACCACCCGAGATTGGTGAAAGGGTGGATATGGTGCAGAAGCAATTGGTCTTCTACAAAACATTTTTAGGAGGTCGTATTGAATACAACGGTCCCCTGCAAATGTATACTTGTGGATAACAACAGTGTATTGAAAGAACAACAAATCACTGTGGACACAAGTACAGATATCACCTACGACAGCGGTGACCAAAATTTCCAAGTATGTCGGGTATAAGAGTGACTCGATATACAAAAAGTACACCCCCTGGCAGAAAGGGGGGAAATGTCTGAACAAATTAGAACCAAACTTCATGGTGTTCCAAAGTCTCTTTTTGGTTCTATAATTAAGAAGAGAACAGTTTGGGTGCCCACAAACACCGGAAATAGCAAGTCCACAGTTCGGGTGCACATAGATGCACGAGCACTGGAGATCACAATAAATGAAGGAAAACTACAACAACTACAAGCATCTATGAACCACTGTAGAAGGCCCTCGTACTTAAAAACCATGTTGAGAAGAAGTGCGTTTATCTTGTGTTGGAGCTGAGGAGTTTGTTGATCAAGTACAAATAAGTCCTCCAATTAAAAACTTTAGAATTATGATAGTGACAGCTGAGACAAAGGCAACCTGGTACAAAAAGGAAGCCCGTTGATTTACATCCAAATTATAACACTCAGCATGCGAAGTTGAATGATTCTATGAATGATTTTGTAGAGTCAAAGAATGAGCAGTTGAAGAAAAAAAAAGTGTCTCATTCTAACATCTCTTCAGAAATACTGAAATTTCTGGAGAAATGTCGTATTATCTGAATAAAGGACAAATACCAGGAGATCAAGCTTCACAACCTAATGTCCTACACATGCACTGTAAAATGTTTCATCTACAAATTGGAGAAAGCTGCTCTTAAAAAAATGATGGCCGGCGACAGTTGGTGGGCGGCGGTCGATAGGTGGCGGTGACCAGGGGTGGCAGGCAGTGATCGATGGTAGGTGCTTGGCAAGTGGTGGTTGGCGGACAGCACCAATTGGAATAAATTTTCAATGCATTTGGAACTTGCCCGAATCGGAGGAATTCCAAATACGCTAAAAAAATAAAGATGGTGTATTCCAAATGAACCAAAATTTTATATTGCATTTGTTTTACTTCAAACCAAACGTCAATATTTTCAAACTCTTGTGTTTGGATTACTTTACAGTCCTAATGCAGGCAACCAAACAACCCATTAGTTCCTTCATTTTTTAAATAAACTAAACTCGTCTAGTTTTGAGCAATAACTGTTTACACTGCAAGCAAACTTGCTTGACTATCACCTCCCGCCCCTGCTGACCACCTCCGACCACCGCCGCCCATTGTTAGCAACCATAGCCACTACCCCCATCGACCACCTACCAACACCCACCGCCGCCGCCCAGTGCATCCACCCACTGCTGCCCATCGCATTGCCGCCCGCCGCCCCAACCCACAACTACAACTGAATATCACCACAATTGTCAGCACCGGCGCTGTCGCTGCCGCCACCAACCGACCGCTGTCATATTTGTACTTTACACTACATTCATTTTACTTCAAAGCAAATAAAAAAATATTCACATGTATTTACTTAGCACTAGTCCAAATAACTCCAAAGTATTCCTTTTACATTGTATTCCTTTTACACTGCATTCCTAATGTAAGAGAATTTGAACATTTAGACCTCCACTAATGCTATGATAACAAAGCAAGAATAAAATAAAAAACATGTATCAAATTCAAGGGACCTATCATTAAAAATTGTAAACTTCAAATAGCTAATCAATAACTAATGAGATATAAATGTCTTATGACATTTAAATTCATTTTTTAACATACGAAGGATGACCTTTGGAAAACAAAACTGATTGAAAATTTAAATGAGCAAATATGAGCTATTAATAAGTTATGAGAAGTTTAATGGACCTTGTATAGCAAAAAAATAAGTAGGAATAAGTAGATATATTCAACAAACAACACCGATCACATTAATGACAAAAAGGCAAAAACGAAAATAAAGCAAGTTCAATAAAATAAAAATTATTCAAATCAGAATTCAATCAAAGTTCAGAACAGATTTCAGAAAACATTCAAATCATATTTCATCACAGATTTTCCTGACTCAGATAGAATCTCAAAGGATTCTGGCCCTTATGCCTCTCTTCCTTGACACAGACAGAATCTCAATGGATTTTGGGCCCTTATGCCTCCCTTTGTGCTTACAGCACCAAAATATACCAGATATACAGAATTATCAGATCATAATTCATTTTCCTATTCCCGGACCCAAACAGAATCTCAACAGATTCTGCCCCCTTATGCCTCCCTTCCCTGACACAGACTGAATCTCAAAGGATTCCGGCCTCTTATAACTCCCTTCTGATATCATTTAAATCACATCAAACATCAAATCACATCAGATTCAGAGAAATCAGATTCGTATTAGAATATTGTCGGAGAGTATAACGCCAGACAACATAAATTCAACAGATCAAAATCACAGTTTTAGAAAATTACTAAATTACTACAGATAGTGTAAAACATCATTTTAAGACTTTCATTGTACTGAAGCAATATTTTCCAACATCCAGATAATTTTCTATTCGGTAAAAACTCCGCAGAATTCAAACTACCTGGTGAAAACTTTTCAGAAAATACTCAAAACGTGCAAAAACATCATCTCTACAACATACCAAAAGTTACGCGATAAAAGTTTCGTCGATACTAAAATGGGTCACTTTTAGGCTAACGGAAACCAAAATCGAAACAAGAAATCCGTCAAAAATCACATTTCTGAAAATTGAGAAAGGCATAATGTGCCTTACCTCGAGTAGATCAACTTTCCCAACTACGACGACTGATGAAAATGAACCAAAGTCGCCCAAAATCCACTTTTTCTTCCTCTTTCTCCATTTTTCTCTCTCCTCAGCTTCCTCTCTCTTAAAAAATGACACTGTTCAGATAATTATCAAACAGGATCATCCAGGACGATTCTCTGATCGTCCCGGGACAATCTCCTTTGGACACGGATTGTGCAGATGAAAATCAATTCCAATTCTTTCGTCCCTGGATGAGTTGCTCTATGGAAAATTTCGTATGGACAAAGCTACCTTCATCATGGGACGAATCTCTCTGTCACCAAATTTATAACTAATCGTCCCGGACGAACTCCACTTCGTCCGGACGATCCTGGAAGGAAAACAAAGAAAACGGGCTTTTCACAGGATTATACTTGGATGCGTTGTAGAGGATCAACAATGGTTTGCCTCGAAAGGAGGTCCAACGGCGGTTGGCAGCCGGTGGTTCGATGGAGGTCGACGACTGAGTGGAAGTCTGATAATGGTCGGTGATTGGGTGGTGGTCCGATGATTGTCGGGTCGAACTTCGATAGCGGTCGACGGCCAGGTGGTGGTTCAAAGATAGTCAACGAACAGGTGGTTGCCCGACATTCTTTCGGGCCGAAGTTCTGTGGCGGTCAATGAACGGGCGGTGGTTTGACGACGGTCTATGTGAGAGCTCATTCCTTTGATTTGCCTTCTCAGATTTGATTTTTCCTCCCAGGATCGTCCAGGCCGATTTGGGATCGTCTTGGGACGATCAGTGCATGGCAAAATCCCGAGAGCAAGGGTTTTTGCCAAATTAATTATCGTCCTGGAAAATCGTCTTGTACGATTGAAAATTGGTCATATCGTCCTGGACGATGTGGTGATCGGCCAGGACGATCAGACTGATGT